>NC_066519.1:5238481-5293481 GCF_024679095.1 Eriocheir sinensis
ATTCGGTGAGTATGGTGCACGAAAATGCATAATAATATTAATAATAATAATTATAATAATATTAATAATAATAATAATAATAATAATAATAATAGAAAAATAAAAATAATAATATTAATGATGAACCTCTTTCAAAAAATCGCACCAAGACTCTTTACCCCTTGGGTGGTGTGGAAACAAGGTCAAAGCGTAATATTTTAATGCTCTTAACGACCACTCCTTCCCCACTCCTTGGCCATCCCCAGCGGAACCTCATCATTCACCTGCATATGACTCACATCAGAATTTGCTGGACTGTCCTGGCATTCCATATATAGGTACAGTCTCCATAATTTTATCATAATTATGTCATATGGGTGACATTGTATGGCAGATGGCAGACACACACTAAAAAAATGGCAGAATGCGATAATTAAAGCAGGCAGAGCAACTGGCAACTGCGGTGTGTTGGGTTAAGAGGAGCATGACTCAGACGAGCTGACAACACCGCGGTGGCAACACTGCCAAGTGTTGTACCAATTTCTTTGTATTCATCACAAATAGAGAATCAATCATAAAAAAAAAAAACATATTTATTTTTATACTAGAGTGAAAGAGAAAGAGAAAGACACGAGGAGAGATAGAGAGAGAGAGAGAGAGAGAGAGAGAGAGAGAGAGAGACGGTACGCCAGGTCAGTTGGAGACATAGCACCAGTGTCTAGCGGCCTGTCTACGTCAGAGCCGCCACTTAAGATTTGTCGGACTATACTATACTACTACTTTTTTTTTCACTACTACTTCATAAAAGATACCTCCACCCATGTTTATTTTCCCGACACATTATCATGGAGGGCTCCATAGCCTGAAGGTCATTAGCCCCAACTCTGTTCGCTAATGATTGTGGCATCCAACCATATTACTAATACTACTTAGCACTAAATCTATACATAACACTCTATCATCTATTGCGTCTAGATCCCCTTTTCCCTTCCCTACTCACGTTACTTCCGACACACCCTAATGTCACGCTCCACCACTGTGGCCTCATAGTCCATATTGGAGATGTTGGTGGCTTTTGGGCCGGAGTGTCTTGTGCCCCTGAGACAAAGGATGGCCGACCTGAGCAGGGAGAACGAGAGGTGACACCTCATCCAGGTTACAACGTGGCTCCTTGGCTGATGCTTCTTTTCTGAGATCAGTTCCGCGAGTCGTGCGTAGAAGCATCGGTCCCTGGGACCCATCCTGCCGGATGTGGTGAAGACGAGTGGGGTGAAGCTGCCCTGTTCCACATGTTGGATTCTTTCAACGTATGCCCTTTTCTTCTCCTGTTCGTTCCTGAGGTGGGCGGCTTCCAGGGGCAGCTCTCGGTGACAGGCAGCCATCGGGTCGAATATGCGGATGTCCATGAACGCCCGCTGTCCGCGCACCCAGAATCTGCGGTCACTAACATCAACCCGTGCCTCATGTGAGGTATTGACCATCCTGTGCCGAAGGTGTTCGCCGTCAGGAGGAAGCAGTGCTGGCTCGGTAGCGACGTATTGGCATACCTCCCCGAGCATACTGGCTTTCAGATCCCTCACTTCATCGTGTGTAATACAGACGAAGCCTCCTTTTTTTACATGTCATGGTGTGAGTGGCATCATTTGGTGATCCACATGCACAGAGATCAGGCAGCCCCTCAATCGGCCAGCCATATCTCAGAGCAACGGCGTCCACAAATTTTTGTTTGTTGAGGCTGAAGCCTTTTGCTCTGATTGGTAGTGACGTGAGCAAGTTAGAGGCGCCTGCCTCCTGTGCTGTGTGGATTTTTCTACCCAATTCTGTGAACAGATGGTGTGTTTAGACGGTCCAGCTTGTCTTTCTGGGCCTATTGTCTTTCTTCTGAGACTCTTCTTTTGATGTCTCTTATTTCTGTTTGGTTCTCTTCGCCCTCCGCCTCCTGAGTGATGATCCTGTTGATGAGGGATCTGGTATGGCTGATGGAGTCCTGGTTCTCTCCATCAGCCAGCTTCTCAGGGTTGGTGATCCCCATTCCACCCAGTCTTGGAGGAAGTGCTAGCATACTACTACTACTACTACTACTACTACTACTACTACTACTACTACTACTACTACTACTACTACTGTCGGGACCCAGAAGACCATAACAGCACAGATAATAGTGACCCCAATCAGAGGCAAATACCGGAGGGAGATATGGAGACAAGAATTGTAAATATGATAGGAAAGAGAAGGAAAGCAATTAATCAGATATACTAAAGTCGTAAATATCTGATAAGACAAACACTAACAAGAAGGATTACGAAAAATACCCAGACCCAGATACAGAAAATAGATACCCAGTAGGCGGAGTCAGAAAGTGTGGATGACCATTCAGAAAGTGTAAACATGTCACGTGCAGTGTGACGACATGCTATAAGCGAATAACTGAACAGAGAAGTTACTGTGGGAGTGTCTTAAGAGTGAATCACGAATAGCAGGAAAAGTAAACAATATAACATAATGAGCGAGCCAATGGTGGTTGACAGGAAGTATTGTCTACTGGTTATGTAGAAAATTAAGGCGTGTCAAGGATGTAGTTCCGCCTCAAGCAAAGAAAAATGTGACCTAGAAATCAATAGTAAGACCAGACCGAGCTTGGCTCTCGCCTCACGCAGAGCTGCCCTACTCACGCAGCTGAGAATGGCTGTTGTGATCTTAATCGTGAGTAGAAATTCGAGAATCTAAGGGAAACCGACTGTATTGTCCTGGAGATTATAATGTAGAAGATGTGTAGTAGGATTGTGAGTGGGACAGGATTGTGATTATTTTAAAGCAAAAGTAAAACCACTGGATGTGGTATAATTTGGTGCTTCCGTGAATTGTAGTAGATTTTTTTCTTTTTACAACAAAGGAGGCAGCTCAAGGGCACAACAAAGAAAACAATAATAAAAAAAGCATGCTACTCGCTGCTCCCAAAAAGAATTAAAAGGGTGGCCGAAAGAAAGATCAATCTCGGAAGGAGAGGTGTCCTGATACCCTCCTCTTGAAAGAGTTCAGGTCGTAGGCAGGAGGAAATACATATGAAGGAAGATTGTTCCAGAGTTTGCCAGCGTGAAAGATGAAAGAGTGAAGATGCTGGTTAACTCCAGCATAAGGGGTTTGGACAGTGTAGGGATGAGCATGAGTAGAAAGTCGTGTGCAGCGATGTCGCGGGAAGGGGAGAGGCATGCAGTTAGCAAGTTCAGAAGAGCAGTCAACGTGGAAATATCGATATAAGATAGAAAGAGAGGCAACATCTCGGCGGAATTTAAGAGGTAGAAGGCTATCAGTAGGAGGAGGAGAGCTGATGAGACGAAGAGCCTTAGACTCCACTCTGTCCAGAAGAGCTGTGTGAGTGGAGTACCCCCAAACGTGAGAGGCATACTCCATATGAGGGCGGACAATGCCCCTGTATATGGATAGCAACTGCGCGGGGAGAAGAACTAGCGGAGACGATACAGAACGCCCAACCTCGAGGAAGGATATATGAAGTTTCCAGTTGAGATTTTGAGTTAAGGATAGACCGAGGATGTTTAGTGTTGAAGAAGGTGACAGCTGAGTGTTGTCGAAGAATAGGGGATAGGTGTTTGGTTGATTGTGTCGAGTTGATAGGTGGATAAGTTAAGTTTTTGAGGCATTAAAGGAATGTGTTATTAGGATTTGTGAGGAGAGTACATAATTATTGTGGTGTAAGCAGAGAAATACAAACCACTGCTTGTGGAACGACGAGTGTTATTATTATTGGCAACAATTGAGCACATATTAAGAACATAACATAAGAACATAAGAACGCAGGAGTCTGCAAGAGGCCGGTAGGCCTGTACGAGGCAGCTCCTTTGACCCTAAGCTCCCGTGTATCTAACCCCACCTAATATCGCTGTCCATGAATTTATCTAGTCTATTTTTGAATGTGACAATTGTATTGGCACTCACCACATGACTGCTAAGCCTATTCCACTCATCCACCACCCTGTTAGTAAACCAATTTTTGCCTATGTCCCTGTTGAATCTGAATTTATCCAGTTTAAACCCGTTACTTCGTGTCCTACCCGGTTCTCTTACCAACAAATCCTTATGAATGTCTCCCTTATTAAAGCCCTTCATCCATTTATAAACCTCGATCATGTCTCCACGCACCCTTCGCCTTTCTAGAGAATGCAAGTTTAACTGTTTGAGTCTTTCCTCGTATGGCAAGTTTCTCAACACATGAATCATCTTAGTCATCCTCCTCTGCACAGATTCTAACATTTTGATATCCATTCTATAGTAGGGTGACCAGAACTGAACCGCATAGTCAAGATGAGGTCTAACTAATGCTAAATATAGTTTGAGGAAGACCTCGGGGCTTCTGTTGCTTACGCTCCTTGAAATAAATCCCAGTACCCTATTAGCTCGATTTCTAGCTTGAATGCATTGTGCCCTTGGACGGAGATCAGAGCTCACTAAGACCCCTAAATCCCTCTCGCACCCAGACCTGCTTATGAGAGTGTCATTTAAGCAATAGTTATGTGAAAGGTTGTTCCTACCTACACTCAGAATACTGCACTTCCTTACATTGAACTCCATCTGCCATTTATCCGCCCAGTCATATAATCTGTTGAGTTCACCTTGGAGAATACTAGCGTCCTGATCCGACTCAATTACTCTACCGATCTTGGTATCATCTGCAAATTTACTAACATCACTACTAATTCCTGTGTCTTAAGTCATTGATATAAATGATAAACAAAAGTGGACCTAATACCGAACCTTGTGGGACCCCACTCGTAACACATCCCCAGTCAGATCTTTTACCATTGATTTGCACTCTTTGCTTCCTATTGCTAAGCCACGCCTTGACCCAGTTCAAAACTTTACCCTCTACTCCGTGAGCCTGTAATTTAAGCAACAGTCGTTGGTGAGGAACTTTGTCAAACGCTTTACTAAAATCAAGATAGATTACATCATAATAATTATGTTTAAGACATGTCGTTTGTCATATGTTGTATCCATTATTGAATATGCCAGTGTTATGATCGTCTGAGCATAGAATATTGCGTAAGGCAACTACTTTCATTTAATTTTAGATAAATGTATATTTTCTTTTTCCCTTGTTTATCCCCGAACACCAGTCTCTAATAACAACTTAAAGCCGGATCACGCTACCAGGGATACGAGACGGTGAGATCATTTAAGGAGTAATTAATGAGTGATAAAAGAGTTGTTTTAATACAAGTTGATGCAAATAAAATAAAATATAAAGATTAAATACAAGAAAAGAAGGGTCCAAAACTACTACTACTATTGCTACTACTATTGCTACTGCTACCACTACTACTACAACAATTAGCACTTGTTAGACTAGTGCTTGTTATATATAATGGTGGTCTTAGTATTAGTATTAGGTAGTATTAGTAGTAGTAGCAATATTATTATTATTATTATTATTATTATTATTATTATTATTATTATTATTATTATTATTATAATTATAATTATAATTATAATTATAATTATAATTATAATTATTATTATTATTATTATTATTATTATTATTATTATTATTATTATTATTATTATTATTATTATTATTATTATTATTATAATTATAATTATAATTATAATTATAATTATAATTATAATTATAATTATTATTATTATTATTATTACCTCCGCCACCGAAGTTGGGAGGAGGTTATACTTTCGGTCCGGTCGGTATGGTTATTTATTTGTTTGTTTGTTTGTTTGTTTCTTTGTTCGTGAGCAGTCTCCTGTGCACAATTTTTCAGGTAAGCTTTGTGTCCATCCAAAATAGAACCCATTAAATTTTTCATGTCATGGGTCAAAGGTCAAGGTCGCACAAAACGTCATTTTGGCCATAACTTCGGTTCTTTTCATCGTAACGACTTCAGACTTGGTTCATATTTTAGCACATTGAAAGACGAACCTTGAATGGGCATGACCTTGACATTTTAACTTGAACTCGAAAATCTCGCCCAATTTCAAATTTTAAAAAAAAAAAAAAAAGAATTTCATCAAATTTTGAAACAAATGCTTTCATATGATGCACTTTGCTTGACCTTGATCTTGACCTTCGACCTTGACCTCGAAAAGTTTGCCCAAGGTCAAAGTTTCCCAAAAAATATAATTTCATCAAATTTCGAAACAAATGCTTCCATGTGATGCACCTTGCATGGCCTTGACCTTGACCTTTACCTTGACTTCGAAAAGTTCGCCCCAGGTCAAAGTTTCCAAAAAAATAAAATTTCATGAAATTTCGAAACAAATGCTTCCATATGATCCATAGGATCGCAGTTGACGCCCATCCCAATTTTCAGGACGATCTTTGGCGGAGGTGTGCACTCTCCGAGTGCTATGCGTCTAGTTATTATTATTATTATTATTATTATTATTATTATTATTATTATTATTATTATTATTATTATTATTATTATTATTATTATTATTATTATTATTATTATTATTATTATTATTATTATTATTATCATTATTATTATTATTATTAGTAGTAGTAGTAGTAGTAGTAATAGAAGTAGTAGTTGTAGTAGTAGTAGTAGTAGCTGTATTAGTATTATTAGTATTAGTAATATAAGTAGTAGTAGTAGTAGTAGTAGTAGTAGTAGTAGTAGTAGTAGTAGTAGTTGTAGTAGTAGTAGTAGTGGTAGTATTAATATTAGTATTAGTATTAGCAGTGGTATTAGTAGTGGTAGTAGTAGTAGAAGTAGTAGTAGTAGTAGTAGTAGTAGTAGTAGTAGTAGTAGTAGTAGTAGTAGTAGTAGAAGTTGTAGCGCTAAAGGTCTGTCCTTATTGTCAAACCTGAACATTATGACCAAGCCGCAGAAACTTTTAGAGGAAGTGGAGTCATTGTGACAAAGGACGGACAACGACACTTTGGTGCAGTGATCGGGACAGAGGTATATAAGAAGGAGTACGTAGGAGACAAAGTAGCTGAATGGGTGAAGGAAATAGAAGCTTTGTCTGCCATTGCCAAGACTGAGCCACACGCTGCCTATTCAGCGTACACCCACGGCATCCAATATCGGTGGACGTTCCTGATGCACACCATCCCCGGCATCAGTCGACTCCTCCGACCACTGGAATATGCCGTCAAGAATGTATTCTTGACGGCGCTGGTGAAATCTCATGCTTTGGGGAGGAGGAGAGGGATATGCTAGCACTTCCTCCAAGACTGGGTGGAATGGGGATCACCAACCCTGAGAAGCTGGCTGATAAGGAGAACCAAAACTCCATCAGCCTTATCAGGTCACTAATCAACAGGATCATCGCTCAGGAGGCAGAGGTAGACCAAACAGAAATAAGAGAAAATAAAAGAAAAATCTCAGAAGAAAGGCAACAGGCCCAAAAAGACGAGCTGGACCGTCTTACATACCACCCGTCCACAGAAATGGGAAGAAAAATACACACAGCACAGGAGGCAGGCGCCTCTTACTGGCTAACGTCATTACCAATCAGAGAAAAAGGCTTCAGCCTCAACAAAGAAGAATTTGCGACGCCGTTGCTCTGAGATATGGCTGGCCGATTGAGGGACTGCCTGATCTTTGTGCATGTGGATCACCAAATGATGTCACCCACTCCATGACATGTAAAAAGGGAGGCTTCGTCTGTATTCGACACGATGAAGTGAGGGATCTGACAGCCAGCATGCTCAGGGAGGTATGCCAAGACGTCATTACCGATTCGGCACTGCTTCCCCTGGACGGCGAACACCTTCGGTACAGGACAGCCAATACCTCACAGGAGGCACGGGTTGATGTAAGTGCCCGCGGATTCTGGGTGCGCGGACAGCGGGCGTTCATGGACATCCGCATATTCGACCCGATGGCTGCTTGTCACCGTGAGCTGCTCCTGGAAGCCGCCTACCACGGGAACGAGCAGGAGAAGACCAGGGCATACGGTGAAAGAATCCAACATGTGGATCAGGGCAGCTTCATCCCCCTTGTCTTCACCACATCCAGCGGAAAGGGTCCCAGGGCCCGATGCTTCTACGCATGACTCGCGGAACTAATCTCAGAAAAGAAGCGTCAGCCAAGGAGCCACGTTGTCGCCTGGATGAGGTGTCGCCTCTCGTTCTCCCTGCTCAGGTCGGCCATCCTATGTCTTTGGGGCACCAGACACTCTGGCCCAAAAGCCACCAACACCTCCAATATGGACTATGAAGCCACAGTGGTGGAGAGTGACATTAGGGTGGGTCGGGAGTGACTTGAGCAGGGAAGGAAAGGGGGATCTGGACGTATTAGATGATAGGTGATTTATTGCTTGGTAGTATTAGTGATATGGTTGGATGCCACAGTCATTAGCGAACAGAGTTGGGGCTGATGACCTCCAAGCTATGGAGCCCTCCATGATTATGTGTCGGGAAAATAAACATGGGTGGTGGTAGTAAAAGTGGTAGTAGTAGTAGTAGTAGTAGTAGTAATAGTAGTATAAGTAGTAATAATAGCAGTAGTAGAGGTATTAGTAGTAGCAGTAGTAGTAGTAGTAGTAGTAATAGTATTATTATTATTAGTAGTAGTAGTAGTAATAGTAGTAATAGTAGTAGTAGTAATAGAAGTGGTAGTTGTAGTAGTAGTAGTAGTAGTAGTAGCAGACGTAGTAGTAGCAGCTGCAGTAGTAGTAGTAGTAGTAGTAGTAGTAGTAGTAGTAATAGTAGTAGTAGTAGTAGTAGTAGTAGTAATAGTAGTAGTAGTAGTAGTAGTAGTAGTAGTAGTAGTAGTAGTAGTAGTAGTAGTAGTAGTAGTAATAGTAGTAGTAGTAATAATAGTAGTAATGTAGTAGCAGTAGTAGTAGAAGTAATAGTAGTAGCAACTTGAAATCGACATTTACTGAATATTCTATTTTTATCTATCCATACACTAAATTAATAAAAAAATTCACAGTCTCTCTCTCTCTCTCTCTCTCTCTCTCTCTCTCTCTCTCTCTCTCTCTCTCTCTCTCTCTCTCTCTCTCTCTCTCTCTCTCTCTCTCTCTCTCTCTCTCTCTCTCTCTCTCTCTCTCTCTCTCTCTCTCTCTCTCTCGCTATCTCTCTCTCTCTCTATCACTCTATCTCTCTCTCTCTCTCTCTCTCTCTCTCTCTCTCTCTCTCTCTCTCTCTCTCTCTCTCTCTCTCTCTCTCTCTCGTAAAGATAATTGTTATGTCTGTATCATGAAGTTGTTTATTTACGATAAGAGAGAAGAAAGAGAACAGGAGGAAGAAAATGGTATTGTAAGAACTCTAAATATGCGAAGGAGTAGATATGAGGGTGATAAAGAAAGGAGAAGGAAAAGAAGAAGGAAAAGAAGGAGGAGGAGGAGGAGAAGGAGGAGGAGGAGGAGGAGGTTGAGGAGGAGGAAGAGAGGCAGGTATGGGACAGGAAGGAACGTGAAGAGAAGAGGGGAAAGGGAGAGAAAGGAAGAGGGAGAGAAAATATAGGAAAGGGAGGAGTGAGATGAATAAGAGAGGGATGAAGGGAAAATGGGAGAGAAGAGGAAAATGAGGGAGGGGAATATAAAGTGTAGAAAGGTAGGAGAGAGAGAGAGAGAGAGTGGTTGAAGTACTATTGTTGTTATAATTATAATTATCATTATTATTATTATGATTATTATTATTATTATTATTATTATTATTATTATTATTATTATTATTATTATTATTATTATTATTATTATTATTATTATTATTATTATTATTATTATTATTATTGTTATTATTGTTATTATTATTATTATTACTATTATTACTATTATTATTAGTTATTATCATTATTACACTAACCATGTTTTCCCATTTTCTTTGCAGGTGAGTCTCATCTTCGTAGAAAACGTGATATGTAAGTACCTCACTGAGAGAGAGAGAGAGAGAGAGAGAATGTGATATGCAGTAATGATTCTCCCTTCCCATCCTCCTCCTTCTCCTTCTCTTCCACCTCCTCCACCTCCTCCTTCTCTTCCTTCTGTCTGTCCTAATTAAACTATTCGAAAAAATAGTCAGGGATAAAGTGATCACGTTCCTCGAAACAAATGATTTGATAACTGATAATCAGCACGGATCTCGTAGTAACTGATGTTGCCTCACCAACTTATTAACTTTCTTCAATGACGTGTACTCCAGCTGGGACGCCCGAGCCCCATATGACATAATTTACCTAGACTTTCAGAAAGCGTTCGATAACGTTCCCCACGTTAGGCTTATTTCAAAACTGCGTTCCCACGGTATAAGTGACCATCTGTGCGCAGGGATACATGACTGGCTCACAGATAGACAACAGCGTGTAGTTCTCAATGGTGAAGCATCCGATTGGCAACTCGTAACCAGAGGCGTGCCACAAGGATCGGTCCTGGGGCCAACACTATTCATTATTTACGTGAACGATTTAGAGACTGACATCCTATCAAAAGTAGCCAAATTCGTCGATGACACCAAATTAGGAGGTACGGTAACGAACAGCAAAAATTGCGAGGATATTCAATCAGATATAACAAGACTTGCCGATTGGAGCGACAAGTGGCAAATGTGTTTCAACATAGATAAATGTAAAGTAATGCACTTAGGTGAAAAGAACCCTAACTTTGAATATCAGATTCAAGGACATGAGCTCAGCGAAGTAAAACAAGAAAAAAATCTTGGTGTAATTATCAGGAACACTCTCAAAATGAGCGATCAATGTACTGTGGCGAGTAAAAAAGCCAATATGATGTTAGGACTAATCTCAAGAAACTTTGATTATAAATCACCCGAACTTATAAAGAGATTATATTCAGCATTTGTAAGACCACATCTAGAACTCGCCGTCCAGTTCTGGTCACTGAATTATATCAAAGATCAAATTATGCTAGAAAAAATACAGAGACGAGCAACCCCCAAAATTCCAGCGGTCCGTTATTTACCGTATGACGAGGGTTTAAAGCGTTTAGATATGTTTTCCTTAAAAAAGCGAAGGGTAAGAGGGGACTTAATCGAAGTGTTCAAAATCCTTAATAGATTCGAAAACATTAACCCAGAAAGTCTATTTCAGAGAGACCCCAACACAATAACACGCAGCAACGGTATGAAGTTAAAGGGAACTAACTAGATGTAACACATTGGCGTGCAGAAGTTATTTCAATAATAGAGTTATCGATCACTAGAATAGACTCCCACCGTCAGTAGTTAGCGCTCACTGCAGCACGGCGCCAACCTGACGACTTAATAATTTACCCCACAGCTTTGGTCACCAGTAGCGTAAGTTAAGGGTAGTAAGTTCCTCTTATTTTTCTCTTTACTGTAAAATTTACATGTCCCTTTGTTGCTTAAAGGCACATGGTGTTCTCTTCTAACTATTTCCTCCCGGCACGTTGCTGGAGGGAGAGGTGGGTGGGGAGGAGCCTTCATCTATTCTATCCTGTCCTATCACACGTAGATTTTTAGTAGTAGCGGTAGTAAACAGACACCTTCGCCATAGACCGCCAGGTCTTCTGGTTCTGTTCTTCCTGTGTATTCCTATGTATTCCTCTTCTCCCTCTTGCTCCTCCTCCTCCTCTCCCACTCCTCTCCTTCCCCTCCTCCTCCTTCCCTTCCTCTTCCCTCCCCTCCTCTTCCTTCTCCTCCTCTTCCTTCCCCTCCTCTTCCTTCCCCTCTAATTTATCCCCCTACACCTCCTCATCCCCCGCTTCCTTCCCCTTCTCACTCTCGCCTGACCTTCTCAGTCTCGCCTGACCTTCTCGAAAGGACGGACGTTGACCTTGCCTCTCCGGCATCACACCTTAACCTTGCCCTAGCACCTCGTCTGGTGAACCGACGCATTGTTATTTTGTGTGTGAATCGACTCCGTGTGTTACATTTTGACGGCACAACTTCTGAAATCCGGTTATACACATTTTTAATTAACCGTTACTTAAATAGGCCCGTACGCCTTCTCAGAATTCGAACGATTAACTGTGCTTGTATACTTGTCTTAATTAGCACCACTCAACTTAATTAATTAACGTCTATCTCAGTGCTGTGACGCGTCTAACTAGTATTTGAAGTGTTGCGAGGACTACCTTACCAGTGACTGCGCGACCCACACATGCTGCAACCACTAGCTGATAAGTTACGTATCGACTTTTTGTGTTTCCTGTCTGTCCTCAGTAAGATTACAACTACACGACCTAACACAGCACCCAGTGAAAGACAGTGAGCTTCTCGTGCCTTACTAACGTAGATAATCTGTCACTAACGTAGAAGTATAAAGTTTGACCCGTACGTACCAGCACACCTGTCTTGAAAAGGAGGAAAAGTTTAATCCTCCAGAGAATTTTAATCCCACAGGTAAAACACGTGTGAGCCCTTCAGACCTTAAACTCTCCCGCGTGACTCGACCGACCCAACCCACCTCCCTCCAGGTGTTCAGCATAGCCCACGCGGATACTAAATTCATCTTAACTGTAAAGCTCACCGTTATATCGTCTTGCAACAGTAAATAACAAAGTAATCATGCCGTCCAGCTTTTTCAATTGCTGTAATTGTTCAAAGAAATATGCTGTGATTCACTTCCAAACCAGCGAATCGATGTGTAGGTAATGTGTCTTAGACTCACGTATTCAGGTACTTCAGTCAACGAACGAGGATTTGAAACGCTCAAATGCCTTGTTATGGGAAATTGTGACGTCATTCCCCGCGCTTCTTCTTCTTCTTCTTCTTCGTCTTCTTCTCCTTCTCCTTCTTCTTCTTCTTCTTCTTCTTCTTCTTCTTCTTCTTCTTCTTCTTCTTCTTCTTCTTCTTCTTCTTCTTCTTCTTCTTCTTCTTCTTTTTTCTTCTTCTTCTTCTTCTTCTTCTTCTTCTTCTTCTTCTTCTTCCGGAAATTCTACCAAATCACATACCTTCTCCTCCTGTAGCCCTTCCATTTCACATCCCTCCCCTGCCTCCCTCTCCTTCCCCTCCTCCACCTCATCACCCACTCGGTCAGCTAACCCCCCTCTTCACCTCCACCTTCTGGGGTCCTCCCCTAACCGGAAAACTGCCATCACTCACCCATCACTATCACCCCCTGCCCCCTTCCCCAAACTCCAGATGTCACCCCCACCACCACGAACTATTCTTCCTCCCACCCTACTCCTTCCTGGGGGCTCTTCTTCCGCCCCTTCCTCCCTCCTCCGACACTGCCCCTCCTCCTCCGCCTCCTGCCTCCCTCCTCCTCCCGCCTCTGGCTCCCCCTCCTCCTCCGCCTCCGTCCCCTCCTGGGCCTCCGCCTCCTGCCCCTCCTCCTCCGCCTCTGCCCCTCCTCCTCCGCTTCTGCCCCCTCCTTCTCCGCGCCTCCTGCCCTCCTCCTCCACCTCTGCCCCCTCCTCCTCCGCCTTCTGTCCCCTCCTCTTTCTGCCTCTGCCTCCCTCCTCCTCCCTGGGCTCTGCCCTCCTCCTCCGCCTCCTGCCCCTCCTCCCTCCACCTCTGCCCCCTCCCTCCTCCGCCTCACCCCCTCCTCCTCCACCTCTGTCCCCTCCTCCTCTCACCTCTGCCCCTCCTCCTCCGGCTGCCCTGCTCCCCCTCCTCCTCCGCTCTGCCCTCCTCCTCCGCCTCTGCCCCCTCCTCCCTCCTGCCTCCCTGCCCCCTCCTCCGCCCCCGCCCTCTGCCCCTTCCTCCTGGGCTCCTGCCCCCTCCTCCTCCTGCCTCTGCCCCCTTCCCTCCTCCAGCCTCTGCCCCCCTCCCTCCTCCGCCTCTGCCTCCCTCCCTCTTCCAAGGCCTCCTGCCCTCCCTCCTCCTCCGGCCTCTGCCCCCCTCCCTCCTCCGCCTCCTGCCCCCTCCCTCCCTCCGCTCTGTCTCCCCTCCTTCCTCCGCCTCTGCCCCCTCCTCTCCGCCGGGCTTTCCCGCCCTCCTCCGGCCTGCTGCCCTCCTCTTTACTCACTTCTTTCTTTTTCCCCCTCCCTCCACATCCTCAACATCCTCCCTCCTCTACTCCCCCCCCTAAGGTCAACCACTAGTACCCTTCCGCCTCTTCCTCCCTTCTTCCCCTTGGCTCCCTTGTCCCTTCCCCTCTACTTCAGCCCTCCCTAACGCCTCCATTGTCCAGTCGCCACCCCACTCCCCACTGCTCACTACTTCATCCATTAGACGCCACAAGAACATTCTTCCTGCCTGTGGTTCATATGTAGATCAGACAGAGTTTCGGGGCACAGACAAACTGAAAACATTCATAGGACCTTTGTAAGGGACCTGCTGGTTAGAGGTCAATTAACGGAATTCTGCGGCAGGAATAGAGACGAGGATGCGCTGTTGTATCTCCGGGGAGCCAAATTGACGTACTTTACTTCAGCTGTCGTTTGCTGTCACGGAATGTGTTGAAGGAAGACCTTGGTTTGGTCTGATTCTACGCGGGACAAAATGACATTCATTCTACTCAGCCTCAGTAGTCTCCTACTATCAAAATAATACCGTCAAGTCATTCATGTTACAAGACCAAGTCCCTCACGTCGCTTGTCGTTCTGAATTCTACCTAGAATCAGCAAGCTACGCCGGCTTCTAAATCCGCAAAAAGAGGAAAGCATCAATATTTAGCTGAGCGAACATTGTATTTGATTTAGTTATGTTGCGTAGCGTTCACAAACGCCTGGCATCACTTTCCTTGAGCGCCCAGACTTGTTTCTGTAACGATGGACCACACCTGAATGAGGTTGGTTCAAGGTGTTAGGAGAGCCTCTGGATTAGTAGCAGTGAAAAGCTTTTCGAGTGTTTTGCCAAAAACATGTTGTAGGTGGGTGGCGATGCCTGATCAATTCAACCTGTAGTGTCGGTGTGACTCACAGTAACAAATAACGACGCCTGACAAGCTGAAGCGGTACAACCTGTCAATGCGCAAAAACAGGGGTCATATTTCCATCACTATGTACACACATGTACGTAGTTTAATACCCAAAAGGACGAAATTCTAGGGCGTATTGACAGTAACAGAGAACTCAAGATGTGGTAGCCATCACCAGAGACTTCTGGGGCCAACTCTGTACATCTAGAATCCGAACTGTCATTCTCTTGGATATTGAAAGCTTCCACAAAAGTCGAAAAAGCACAAGAAAGGAGGAGTAGTAGTTTGTTAAAGCGTGCAAAAAGTACACTGCAGTACGCCATAAAAAATAGACAAACAGACGCACAGAACATACGATTCTGTCTATGTGGTAATAACCACAAATAAACAAGAAACCAACACTTGCAACTCGCAGCAGGCCTCCAAAACAACAGGCAGCCGATGACACTGCCTCATAAAAGAGAGATTCACCTTCTAACACAAAGCAAGGAAGTTAAATTATAATTGGGGACTTTAACTACACATTGACTGGGAACTGATGACTGGAGATCAATGAGGTAACAGACTTATAGAAATGGTGGATGAGCTGCAATTACCAAGTTGTAACTCAACCAACAAGAGAAAAACAATCTGCTGGTATTATAGCGACCCCGACCTCTATTCGCGACTGTACAGTTGGTGAGAAATCAATGGTTGGCGACCACCACTTAATCCGTTTTAATATCAACATATGTCACAAACTCGGTAGATAAATCCCGTCAAAGTGATACCAGATTAAAAACGGAATTAACTTAGCTCTGCAGGCTAAGCCTTCCTTACGACCTGGGACTTAACTTGAGACCTCACCGACAATACAATCGACAACGAGGAACGTCTTCAAAGATAAGCTGTTGCAGTAGAGAAGGCTACAGCTTCTACGAAATCCAGGTAAGGAGTAAATGGGCCTGTAGATCCACCTCGCTGTGGGATGACCAGAGAAATAAAAAAGGCAGTAAACCTAAAAAAAAAGGAATTATAATCTGATAAAAGAGGAATGTTACTTGGCCAAAGCTCCGTACATATTGTAAACCAATTAACAGCTCAGAGCTTGTCGCAGCCTTATTCGGAGTAGCAAACGCAACTATGTGAAAGCAAATAGCGCGCGAAATCAAAATCTAACTCCAAGAAATTCTTCACGTACATAAGATCGAAAAGAAAGTAAAATCTAGCATTATTGGTCCCCTGACAGGTATGAGATTGGATCTTTAACTCAGGACAGTAAACAGATGGACAGAATCCTCAACAGTAACTTCTGCATCCGTAGGAGGAAATTGAACCATTCCCGAGGAGCCCTGACCAAGCCGAGGGGATCTTCACGCCCTGAAATTGGCCCTTCCATATTCACCAAGTGAAGTGAAAAGAGAATGGACAAATCTTGACACGAGTAAGTCAATAGGACCCTCCACGGTTTGTCCCGCAGTTATTAAGTAAAGAGCTTAAAACAACAGATACCAGCCAATTTCCACTAACATATTCAACCAGTCTGTCTCCATTGAACAAGATCCCGGAAGAGTGGAAGATGGCGAACGTAAGCACCTGATTTTCAAAAAGGAGACAAAAGCGTTGCATTAAACTACAGGCCCATAAGTTTGACATCAGTGGCAGGAAAAATACCCTTAGAAAAGATTTATTATTAGACAAACTTGTTAATTAAGTTTCTAGAAGACAATAATATAACTTCCGACACTCAGCATGGCTTCAGAAACAAGCCCTCCAAGCCAACGAATTTATTATACTTTCTTCCAAGGTATATATAAGAACTGGGATGCCCACATCCTGCGTGATGTTATATACCTGATTCTCAGAAAGCTCTATCGATGGTGTACCGCACGATAGACTCCTTAAGAAACTTAACCGGCGGGCATTGGAGTCAATCTGATCGTGGATAAGAAATTGGCTCACCGGCAGAAAACAACGATACTGCACTTAACGGACTGCTCTTCCGATTGGCTTCTCCAGTCACTAGTGGAAAAGTGCCTCATAGGTCAGTGCTGGGACCCATTCTTTATCATATATAATCAATGACCCAGAACTCAGGACTGAAATCCACAATATCAAAATTTGCATAACGACACTAAGGTGGGTGGAAGTGCCCTCACAAAGACCGACTGCGAAATCATTCAGAAAGACCTCAATTGCTATTACTTCGAATGGTCGGAAAATGGCAAATGTCCTTTAATGTTGATAAATGCAAAGTTATGCACATTGGGTCCCAAAATAGTAACCACACTTTCATCATGAAGGAAACTCCTGCAGGCGATGGAAGGAAAAAGATCTTGGAGTCACAATCAGAAGTGACATGAAACACGCGAATCCACTGTAAAAAGCTTTACAACAAAGTTTTCAACATCTATGCTCGGGTTCATAGCGAGGAACCGAGTGTAAAAACACCAAACGGCGGTCTTGTATAATTCCATGGTAGCGCACTTCGCAAATTTTCGAGTATGCAGTTCTGTTTGGTCCCATTACAGGAAAGGACATTGATTTTGCACTGGGTGATTCAACGACGCGCCACGAAGATGATACTCAACCTTAAGGGCTCACCTGCACGAGGAACGTGACTCCAAGCGACTCAATCCCTTTACGCCGTTGGAGAAAAGACGCCTGCGAGGGGAAATGATTCAAGTCTTCGTAGCTGAAAAGCTCAATAACGTCGATTACTCCAAATTCCTTTTGAACTGCAAACCAAATCTCAAGAGCCAGAAATAATGGTTTACCCATTCAGTCGAGTGCCTGATGTAACACAGACATTGGAAGGAGTTTCTTTCAAAAACCGAGTCATCCGCCACTTTGGAACAATTCCTTCTCCCTCAGAAGTAGTAAAATGCGAATACCATCAACTCCTCTCAATATTGAGCTCGACCGTCATTACTCGCTGCGTCGGGGAGTAACCACTGAATAACGAGGAAGCTTTCACTCTGGCTCCTCACATATCGAGGTGCTTTCATCTGCTCACTAAGCCCCAAGTGGCTGTCAAATGAGCAGGATTAACGTCATTAAAAGGGAAGGACCCTCAAAGTATGAGTTTCATTAGACTGCAACTGTTGCCTGTGTATTTCCGCTGTTTGAAAGTGTTTCATGTTTCTTGTTCTTCCATTTATCCCTCCTACTCCCCTCATCCAAGCCATTTCCTTTCCTCCTCTTCCTTCCTCCTCCTCCTCCTCCTCCTCCCTCAATCGTATATTCCTCAAACATAAGAGATGTTACATAACGGAATACTCCAACTCAGAATGCTGCCTTGAGACTTTACAAAACACTGACTAGCTAATCCAGTCCTCTCTCTCTCTCCCCTCTCTCCTCTGCCTGCCTCTCCCACTCACCTCACCTCTCTCTCCCTCCTCTACCTGCCCCCTCCTCTGCCCTCCTCCTCCCTCTCTCTCTCTCCCTGCCCTCCTCTCTCTCCCCTCTGCCTCTCTCCTCCTCCTCCTCTGCCTCTCCTCCTCCCTCCTCTGCCCCTCTCCTCCTCCGCTCTGCCCCTCTCCTCCTCCGCCTCTGCCCCTCCTCCTCCCTCTCTCCCCCTCCTCCTCCGCCTCTGCCCCCCTCCTCCACCTCTGCCCCCTCCTCCTCCTCCTCCCTCCTCCTCTCCACCTCTGCCCTCCTCCTCCGCCTCTGCCCTCTCCTCCTCCGCCTCTGCCCGCTCCTCCTCCGCCTCTGCCCTCTCCTCCTCCGCCTCCCCCTCCGCCCCCTCCTCCTCCGCCTCTGCCGCCTCCTCCTCCCCTCTGCCCCTCTCCCTCCCCCTCCTCCTCCTGCCCCCTCCTCCTCCCTCCCCCCTCCTCCTCCACCTCTGCCCTCCTCCTCCCTCTGCCCTCTCCTCCTCCCCCTCTCCCTCCTCCGCCTCTGCCCCTCTCTCCTCCTCCGCCTCTGCCCCCCTCCTCCTCCTCACCTCTGCTCCTCTCCCCTCCTCCTCCGCCTCTGCCCCCTCCTCCTCACCTCTGCCCCTCCTCCTCCTCCGCCTCTGCCCCCTCCTCCTCCGCCTCTGCCCTCTCCTCCTCCGCCTCTGCCCTCTCCTCCTCCGCCTCTGCCCTCTCCTCCTCCCTCCTCCTCCCCTCCTCCTGTCCTCCTCTACTCCCCCCTAGTCGACCACTAGTACCCCCCTCTTCCTCCTCTTCCCTCTTCCTTGGCTCCCCCTTGTCCCTTCCCTCTACCAGCCCTCCTAACGCCTCCACGTCCAGTCGCCACCCCACTCCCACTGCTCACTACTCATCCATTAGACGCCACAAGAACATTCTTCCTGCTGTGGTCTGCGTAGATCAGACACAGTTTCCGGGCACAGACAAACGGAAAACATCTGCTAGACTTGTAGGGGACTCGCTGGTTAGAGGTCAATTAACGGAATTCTGCGGCAGGAATAAAGAGACGAGGATGTGCTGTTGTATTTCGGGAGCCAAATTGGACGACTTTACTTCAGCTGTCGATGCTGTCACGGAAAGCGCGAAGGAAGACACAGTTTATCTGACTCACGCGGGGACAAATGACATTCAATCTACTCAGCCTCAAGCCCTACTATCAAAATACCGTCAAGTTATTCGGCGTTACAAGACCAAGTCCCCTCACGTCATTGTCTCTGGAATTCTACTTAGAATCAGCGCTTACGCCGGCTTCAACTGCAAAGAGAGCAACATCAATACTAGTCTGAAGGAAATTTGTGACGACGAAGGCGTAGCGTTCACAAACGCCTGGCATCACTTCCTTGAGCGCCCAAACTTGTTTTGGAACGATGGACTACACCTGAATGAGGTTGGTTCGGCGCGTTTAGGGAGGCTTCTGGACGAGACAGTGAAAAGCTTTTCGAAAAGCCTGTCAAAAAACTGCTGGCGAGGGCGGGGCAAAGACAGCCCTTGATCAACCAACCCGTAGCGTCGGTGCGACTCTCAAGTAACTGTGTAACTAACGACGCCTCCGACAAGCGAAGTGGTACAACTCGTCACGGCAAAAACAGGGGTCACATTTCCATCATGTACACACATGCACGTAGTTTAATACCCAAAAAGGACGAAATTAGGGCGAATATTGCAACAGAGAAACCAGATGTGGTAGCCATCACAGAGACTTGGGCCAACTCTGCACATCTAGAATCCGAACTGTCATTCCCTGGATACGAAAGCTTCCACAAAAGTCGAAAGCACAAGAAAGGAGGAGTAGTAGTTTGCTACGTAAAAAGTACACTCCTTGCATGCCATAAAAATAGACAAACAGGACGCACAGAAATACGATTCTGTCTATGTGGAAATAACCACAAATAACAAGAAACTAACACTTGCAACCGTATACAGGCCTCCAAAACAACAGGTAGCCGATGACACTGCCCTCTACGAAGAGATTCACTCTCTAACACAAAGCAAGGAAGCCATTATAATTGGGGACTTTAACTACACATTGACTGGGAACTGATGACTGGAGATCAAGAGGGTAACAGACTTATATAAATGGTGGATGAGTCGTACCTCACTCAAGTTGTAACTCAACCAACAAGAGAAAACAATCTGCTGGTATTAGTAAGCGACCCCGACCTCATTCGCGACTGTACAGTTGGTGAGAAACTTAATGGTTGCGACCACCACTTAATCCGTTTTACTGTCAACATATGTCACAAACTCGTAGATAATCCGTCAGTGATACCAGATTACAAAAAAGCAAATTTCAACTTAGCCCGTGCGCTGCTTCCCCCTACGACCTGGGACCAACTTGACCTCACCGACAATACAATCGACAAGGCGTGGAACGTCTTCAAAGATAAGCTGTTGCAGGTAGAGAAGGCTACAGTGCCTACGAAATCCAGGCGAGTAAATGGGCCCGTAGATCCACCGTAGATGACCAGAGAAATAAGAAAGGCAGTAAACCTAAAACAAAAAGGAGTTATAATCTGATAAAAGAGAATGCCACGGCCAAAGCCCGTACACAGTACCACAACAGCCTCAGAGCTTGTCGCAGCCTTATTCGGAGTAGCAAACGCAACTATGAAAAGCAAATAGCGCGCGAAATCAAAACTAACTCCAAGAAATTCTTCACGTACATAAGATCGAAAAAGAAAATAAAATCCAATATTGGTCCCCTGACAGGCGAGATTGGATCTTTAACTCAGGACAGTAAACAGATGGACAGAATCCTCAACAGTAACTTCGCATCCGTATTCACAGTCGAGGAAATCGAAACCATTCCCGAGAGCCCTGACCCGCCGAGGGGGATCACGCCCCTGGAAATTGGCTCAATATTCGACCAAGAAGTGAAAAAGTATTTGGACAAACTCGACACGAGCAAGTCAACAGGACCTGACGGTTTGTCCCCGCAGTTATTAAAAGAGCTTAAACAACAAATACTTCAGCCACTCACTAACATATTCAACCAGTCTGTTCCATTGAACAAGATCCCGGAAGACCGGAAGATGGCAAACGTAACACCGATTTTCAAAAAAGGAGACAAAAGCGTTGCATTAAACTACAGGCCCATAAGTTTGACATCAGTGGCAGAAAAAATACTCGAAAAGATTATTAGAGACAAACTTGTTAATTAAGTTTCTAGAAGACAATAATATAATCTCCGACACTCAGCATGGCTTCAGAAACTCCTGCCTAACGAATTTATTATACTTCTTCCAAGGTATATATAAGAACTGGGATGCCCACATCCCCAGTGATGTTATATACCTGGACTTTCAGAAAGCCTTCGACAAGGTACTGCACGAGCGACTCCTTAAGAAACTGCACTCGGCGGGCATTGGAGCCAATCTGATCGCGTGGATAAGAAATTGGCTCACCGGCAGAAAACAACGAGTACTACTTAACGGACAGCCTTCCGATTGGCTTCCAGTCACTAGTGGAGTGCCTCAAGGGTCAGTGCTGGGACCTATTCTCTTTATCATATATATCAATGACCTAGAATCAGGACTGAAATCCACAATATCAAAATTTGCTAACGACACTAAGGTGGGTGGAAAGGCCCTCACAAAGACCGACTGCGAAATCATTCAGAAAGACCTCAATTACATTATCGAATGGCAAATGTCCTTTAATGTTGACAAATGCAAAGTTATGCACATTGGGTCCCAAAATAGTAACCACACTTACATCATGAATGGGAAACCTCTGCAGGCGATGCAGAAGGAAAAGGATCTTGGAGTCACAATCAGAAGTGACCTGAAACACGCGAATCACTGTAAAAAAGCATACAACAAAGCCAACACTATGCTCGGGTTCATAGCGAGGAACTTCGAGTGTAAAACACCAGACGTGATGCTATCCTTGTATAATTCCATGGTAAGACCGCACCTCGAGTATGCAGTTCTGTTCTGGTCTCCTAATTACAGAAAGGACATTGATTTACTGGAAAGGATTCAACGACGCGCCACGAAGATGATTCCAACCTTAAGGGCTCAACCGTACGAGGAACGACTCAAGCGACTCAATCTCTTTACATTGGAGAACAGACGACTACGAGGGGATATGATTCAAGTCTTCAAGTACCTGAAAAAGTTAAATAACGTCGATTACTCCAAATTCTTTGAACTGCAAACCAACTCAAGAGCTAGAAAAAATGGTTTACCCATTCAGTCGAGTCGATGTAACACAGACATTGGAAGGAGTTTCTTTTCAAACCGAGTCATCCGCCACTGGAACAATCTTCCCTCAGAAGTAGTAAATGCGAATACCATCAACTCCTTCAAATATTGAATCGACCGTCATTTCGCTGCGTCGGGAGTAAACTGAATAACGAGGTGCTTTCATCTGCTCCTCAATATCGAGGTGCTTTCATCTGCTCACTAAGCCCCAAGTGGCTGTCGAGCAGATTAAATCACAAAAGCGGGCGACCTCGCAATGAGCCAATAGACTTACTGTTGCCTGCATTTCCATGTTTGAAAGGTTTCCATGTTTCCTTGCCCTTCCATTTATCCCCCTCCTCCTCCTCATCCGCCACTTCCTTCCCCTCCTCTTCCTCCTCCTCCTCCTCCTCCTCCTCCTCCTCAATCGTATATTCCTCAAACATAAGAGATGCTACATAACGGAATACTCAACTGTGAATGTCAGCTCCGGAGACTTTACAAACACTCGACTAGCTAATCCAGTCTCTCTCTCTCTCTCTCTCTCTCTCTCTCTCTCTCTCTCTCTCTCTCTCTCTCTCTCTCTCTCTCTCTCTCTCTCTCTCTCTCTCTCTCTCTCTCTCTCTCTCTCTCTCTCTCTCTCTCTCTCTCTCTCTCTCTCTCTCTCTCTCTGTCTCTATCTATCTCTCTCTCTCTCTCTCTCTCTCTCTCTCTCTCTCTCTCTCTCTCTCTCTCTCTCTCTCTCTCTCTCTCTCTCTCTCTCTCTCTCTCTCTCTCTCTCTCTCTCTCTTTTGCCAGTGAAAAGATGGGGTGAACCGTTGAACTGTCATACAGGGCTCGACCTGTATACAAATTTACTAGAAAGTGATTTGCATCAACACGTTCAAGAACCGACTCGGGAAAATAATATACTTGACCTTATCTTTTCAACGACAGCTGATCTAGTTAACGAAGTCAATGTTGGTCCAGTTTTTAGTTCTTGCGATCACCGAACAATCACATTCAGCATCCATATTAAAGAAAGTAAAGTAACTCCTAGTAAAGAAAAGGTGCCTGATTGATTGATTGATTGATCAGAGAGCGAATTTCGTAAGACTCCGATCAATTCAAAATAATTCTGACTGGACTGAAATCTCGGCGGAAACAGATATTGATAAATCTTGGGGGGTCCTCACCATAATACTGAACAATGCCATAAGCATATGCGTACCCTATCGTAACAGACGTTCAGCTTTTAAGAAGAAACCCAAATGGTGGAATAACGAAAATCAAAATAGCCTATCTTTTAAAAAACGCGTATACAGTAGAGACATATCAACTCAGAGTGAGGCTGACAAACTAGAGTTGGACAGAATTCGCCGCGAAACCAAGAAATTAATAAAACGGAGCAAGAAAAATCTTGAAGAATATATAACGGAAACGAGTAAATCTAATCCTAAAGAATTTTTTAGCTATGTAAGTAATAAAAAGTCACTCACTTGTGGTATCGGACCGCTTGCTAATGAAAATGGTAACCACACGAACGATGAAAATGAAATGGCTACAGTCCTAAATAACTTTTTCGCATCCGTATTTACCGACCAAGATTGGTTATCACCTCAACCGCCGGAGGTTAGAAGGACCGAAAAGATGTTAAGTGGCGTGCTCATCGTAGAAAGTGACATTTTACGCACAATTGAAAAGATTAAAGAAAACAAAGCTCCTGGTCCAGACAAAATTACCCCTAGGGTCTTAAAAGAAATCAAACATCAAATTTGTAAACCGCTCTCCATCATATTCAATAAATCTTTAACAACTAGAAAAGTTCCGTCGGATTGGAAACTAGCAAATGTCACACCAATTTTCAAAAAGGGGGACAAGTCTCATCCAGGAAACTATCGACCAATTAGCCTGACATCGATTGTTTGTAAGTTAATGGAGACTATCATTCGCGACAATATGGCGAAATTCTTCGAAGAAAATAATATAATAAATAATTCGCAACATGGCTTCCGTAGTAAACGTTCATGTTTAACTAACTTACTTGATTTTTTTCATTATATTTTTGAGGTGTTCGATGAAAGCAGATCAGTAGATATCATATATCTGGATTTTCAAAAGGCATTTGATAAGTACCCCACCAACGATTCCTCAGCAAATTATTGGCACACGGTATCTCGGGTAACATTCACAATTGGCTTGTGGACTGGCTCTCTGAGCGGAAACAGAGAGTAGTTCTAAACGGTGTTACATCTAACTGGCTCGATGTCAAAAGCGGCGTACCTCAAGGATCAGTGCTTGGTCCCATGCTCTTCTTAATTTATGTTAATGATATCGATGATGGGCTCACTTGCAAAGTATCAAAATTTGCTGATGACACAAAAATTGCTAGTAAAGTAACTGCGACACTCGACGAAGAGGCTTTACAATCAGATCTAGATCGACTTGCACGTTGGGCCAATCAGTGGCAAATGAAATTTAACGTTGACAAATGTAAAGTGTTGCACATCGGAAAAAATAACAATCACGTTCGGTACGTAATGAATGGCCAACAACTTTCTGCAGTAAGTAAAGAAAAGGATCTTAGAATCACTATATCAAGCGATTTGAAGCCCGATCAGCATTGTTCAGAGGTAGTTAAAACTGCAAACAAATTGGCTGGCTTCATCGGAGGAGTCTTTAATAATAAATCGGAAAAAGTAATATTAAAACTGTATGATTCGCAGGTTCGACCCCGTCTAGAGTACTGTGTACAGTTTTGGTCTCCCTATTACAGAAAAGACATAGAAAAGTTGGAAAGGGCTCAACGAAGAGTAACAAAGATGATTCCTAGGTTGAGAAATTTATCATATGAACAAAGGCTTAAAGAAGTAAATTTATTCAGCCTGTCAAAACGAAGAATGCGAGGCGATCTAATAGAAGTGTTTAAAATGTTTAAAGGATTCAGTGATATTAATGCGGAAGATTACTTTACAATTGATCGATCAAATAGAACAAGAAGAAATCAGAATTTGAAGATAAGTGGTAAAAGATTCTCGTCGCACGAAGCCAAACACTTCTTCTTCAATCGAGTTGTTAATGTTTGGAACTCTCTACCCTGTGATGTCGTTGACAGTACAACAGTTAAGGCCTTCAAGAATAGATTAGACAAGTATTTTGAATCCAACCAGCAACTAAGATATTACTCATTGTCGTAATAACGTTAAGTTCTTTCGAATACTGGTGTCCTTGTCCGTTTTTATCGCCCGGTTAGTTGTACCAGTAATGGTAGTTCTTTCCTCTTTCCTACATACATTCTATGCAGTTTTTCCATGCTGCATGGTTCTTTTTCCTTTGGCTTTGGCTGGAGGGATGGGGGGGGGGTGGGGAGGAGCCTCCGCCTCTGCTGTCCTTCATCTTCCACCTTTGATTAGATAGTTAGTGTAGCTTGTCACAAACAGCCTCTTAAGGACAAGCAGGTCTGCTGTTGTCTGCTCTTCCTTTGTGTTTCTTTGTGTTCTCTCTCTCTCTCTCTCTCTCTCTCTCTCTCTCTCTCTCTCTCTCTCTCTCTCTCTCTCTCTCTCTCTCTCTCTATCTCTCTCTCTCTCTCTCTCTCTCTCTCTCTCTCTCTCTCTCTCTCTCTCTCTCTCTCTCTCTCTCTCTCTCTCTCTCTCTCTCTCTCTTCTATTTTTATTTACACCGTTTCACAATAATGGAATGCTACATAATCAATTAAGCTCACTTATCACTATAGGCCAAAGGCAGCTTCATTACTGCTGCCTATCTTAAGGCCTGTTTTGTGTCCTTTCACCCACGTCGACCTGCCAACCACTGATGTGCACACTCTTGAAGCCTTGCAGAGTCACCCCCTCAAGGTTCTGCTGCGAGGCAAGGAGCGTGATCCACAAGACGACGTAGGTGTTCAGGAACTGTCGTCCTGGGTGGAGTGGTCCTTCCTTACCCAGGGGGAATACCCATTCACCCGAGCGTAATTGGCCGGCACACTATTGTCTAGGAAGGTCTTGCACACGAACACCACATCCACACGTTGTTTTAACACACTGTGGGTTAGCTCCCCGATGTTGGTGTGGAACCCCCTGAGATTGGCCGACACAATATTAAGTTCACTTAGCACTGCACTATAGTCCCAGTGGCGAGTACCGGTAGGCGGCGCCATGGTGAGCTGGGTGCGTGGGTGGCAAGACTTGCAGGTAGTGCTGGTACTCAGGTAGCTGATAAGGGTTCGCCACTGAGGGCCCAATCAGCTGGTGCTGAATGCTGGAGTGGTACGGCTGTGGGTTCCAGGCTACACTTCTGAGGGCAATCACTGTTTCCTGACTGCTCTGCCAGACTGCCTGAATGAATTCCTGCTGCATCCGGTCAGCAAGTCAAACGCTGTAGGTAGAGGCGGTGTACGAGCGCCCCTGGAAGTAATCACACCCGCTTTGTCGCTGAGGTTCCTGGCGTCTTGCCGGGTGTGGCTGACTTCCCGCATGGCGCGGCGGAGGCCTGTACGCGGCAGGAATTCTGGGCGATCCTGAGCCTCTCTTCCTCCACTTGTTTCGGCGTCTCGTCCCTTCTGGTACAGGTGATTGAAGTTGAGACGAGGAGCTGGATGGATTGGGGGTGGGAGGGGAGCGGGTTGCTGTGGGAGAGTGGGTACAGGTGCAGAGGTAGGGATAGGACTGTGGCCGGAGGGTGGTGTGGGAGGATTTGGATGGTAGGAAGGTGGTGTGGGAGGATCTGGGTGGTGGGAGGGTGGGGTGAAAGAATTTGGGTGGTGGAAGGGTGGTGTGGAGGAATTTGGGTGGTGGATGGGTGGTGGGGTAGGATCTGGGTGGTAGGAGGCTGGTGGAGGAGGATCTGGGTGGAGGGAGGCTGGTGGGGGAGGACCTGGGTGGTGGGAGGCTGGTGTGGAAGGATCTGGGTGGTGGAAGGCTGGTGTGGAAGGATCTGGGTGGTGGGTGGCTGGTGTGGGAGGATCTGGGTGGTGGGTGGCTGGTGTGGGAGGATCTGGGTGGTGGGTGGCTGGTGTGGTAGGATTTGGGTGGTGGAAGGCTGGTGTGGAAGGATCTGGGTGGTGGGAGGGTGGGGTGAAAGAATTTGGGTGGTGGAAGGGTGGTGTGGAGGAATTTGGGTGGTGGATGGGTGGTGGGGTAGGATCTGGGTGGTAGGAGGCTGGTGGGGGAGGATCTGGGTGTTGGGAGGCTGGTGGGGAGGACCGGGGGGGTGGGTGGGTGGTGTGGAAGGATCTGGGTGGTGGCAGGCTGGTGGGGAAGGATCTGGGTGGTGGGTGGCTGGTATGGGAGGATCTGGGTGGTGGGTGGCTGGTGTGGGAGGATCTGGGTGGTGGGTGGCTGGTGTGGGAGGATCTGGGTGGTGGGTGGCTGGTGTGGGAGGATCTGGGTGGTGGGTGGCTGGTGTGGGAGGATCTGGGTGGTGGAAGGCTGGTGTGGAAGGATCTGGGTGGTGGGTGGGTGGTGTGGGAGGATCTGGGTGGTGGAAGGCTGGTGTGGAAGGATCTGGGTGGTGGGAGGCTGGTGAGGGAGCATCTGGGTGGTGGGAGGCTGGTGGAGGAGGATCTGGGTGGTGGGAGGCTGGTGTGGATGGATCTGGGTGGTGGGAGGCTGGTGGGGAGGATCTGGGTGGTGGGTGGCTGGTGTGGGAGGATCTGGGTGGTGGGAGGCTGGTGGAGGAGGAGCTGGGTGGTGGGAGGCTGGTGTGGAAGGATCTGGGTGGTGGGAGGCTGGTGGGGAGGACCTGGGTGGTGGGAGGCTGGTGGGGAGGATCTGGGTGGTGGGAGGCTGGTGGGGAGGATCTGCGTGGTGGGAGGCTGGTGGGGAGGATCTGGGTGGTGGCAGGCTGGTGGGGTCGGATGTGGGTGGTGGGAGGCTGGTGGGGGAGCATCTGGGTGGTGGGAGGCTGGTGGGTGAGGATCTGGGTGGTAGGAGGCTGGTGGGGGAGGATCTGGGTGGTGGGAGGCTGGTGGGGGAGGATCTGGGTATTGGGAGGCTGGTGGGGGAGGATCTGGGTGGTGGGAGGCTGGTGTGGGAGGATCTGGGTGGTAGGAGGCTGGTGTGGGAGTATCTGGGTGGTGGGAGGCTGGTGGGGAGGATCTGGGTATTGGGCGGCTGGGGGGGGCGGATCTGGGGGGTGGGAGGCTGGTGTGGGAGGATCTGGGTGGTGTGAGGCTGGTGGGGGAAGATCTGGGTGGTGGGAGGGTGGTGGTGGAGGATCTGGGTGGTGGGAGGCTGGTGGGGGAGGATCTGGGTGGTGGGAGGCTGGTGGGGGAGGATCTGGGTGGTGGGAGGCTGGTGGGGGAGGATCTGGGTGGTGGGAGGCTGGTGGGGGAGGATCTGGGAGGTAGGAGGCTGGTGGGGGAGGATCTGGGCGTTAGGAGGGTGGTGGGGAGGATCTGGGTGGTGGGAGGCTGGTGGGGAGGATCTGGGTGGTGGGAGGCTGGTGGGGAGGATCTGGGTGGTGGGAGGCT
Organism: Eriocheir sinensis; assembly: GCF_024679095.1. Lineage (NCBI taxonomy): Eukaryota > Metazoa > Arthropoda > Malacostraca > Decapoda > Varunidae > Eriocheir > Eriocheir sinensis. The sequence continues at coordinate 5,267,253 of NC_066519.1, forward strand.
GGTGGGGAGGATCTGGGTGGGGGGAGGCTGGTGGGGGAGGATCTGGGTGGTGGGAGGCTGGTGTGGGAGGATCTGGGTGGTGTGAGGCTGGTGGGGAGGATCTGGGTGGTGGGAGGCTGGTGGGGAGGATCTGGGTGGTGGGAGGCTGGTGGGGAGGATCTGGGTGGTGGGAGGCTGGTGGGGAGGATCTGGGAGTTAGGAGGCTGGTGGGGAGGTTCGGGGTGGTGGGTGGCGGGGGGGGGAGGATCTGGGTGGTGGGAGGCTGGTGGGGGAGGATCTGGGAGTTAGGAGGCTGGTGGGGGAGGATCTGGGTGGTGGGAGGCTGGTGGGGAGGATCTGGGTGGTGGGAGGCTGGTGGGGAGGATCTGGGTGGTGGGAGGCTGGTGGGGAGGATATGGGAGTAGGAGGCTGGTGGGGAGGATCTAGGTGGTGGGAGGCTGGTGGGGCGGATCTGGGTGGTGGGAGGCTGGTGGGGGAGGATCTGGGTGGTGGGAGGCTGGTGGGGAGGATCTGGGAAGTAGGAGGCTGGTGGGATAGGATCTGGGTGGTGGGAGGCTGGTGGGGGAGGATCTGGGAAGTAGGAGGCTGGGGGGGGAGGATCTGGGTGGTGGGAGGCTGGTGGGGGAGGATCTGGGAAGTAGGAGGTTGGGGGGGAGGATCTGGGTGGTGAGAGGCTGGTGGGAGGCTGGTGGGAGAGGATCTGGGAAGTAGGAGGCTGGTGGGGGAGGATCTGGGAAGTAGGAGGCTGGGGGGGTGGAAGGATCTGGGTGGTGGGAGGCTGGTGGGGTGGATCTGGGTGGTGGGAGGCTGGGGGGGGGAGGATCTGGGTGGAGGAAGGCTGGTGGGGGAGGATATGGGTGTTGGGAGGCTGGTGGGGGAGAAGCTTTTTTTTTTTACGTTTAGCGTCGGTAGGCTTGGTTGAGGGGCCTGCATGGTAGTCGGCCCAAGCCCGTCATGGCGCAGGCAATTGTTTATAGTGGCGCAATCTTCTCTTGGCTCATGCTGCCCCCCGGAACTCGTTCTTGATTAACTTGAACGGTTTCCCCTAGAGTCCGGGTTGAAGGGTGGTCTTCAGGAAAGCATATGGGTAGTTTTAAGCCACTCGGCGGTGACTGAAAAATCCGCAGTGGTAGCGTGGGGACTCGAACTCGCGTCGTCCATCACGCGGTGAATGTGGGCCCAGCAGGCTACCACTCAGCCATCGCCTACCCTACCCTACCAGCCTACCAGTGGGAGGCTGGTGGGGAAGGAGCTGGGTGGTGGAAGGCTGGTGTGGAAGGTTCTGGGTTAGGGAGATGGGAGGGATTTAGGGTGGTGTGGAAGGTTCTTGATTAGGAAGATGACAGGGATATAGGGTACTAGGAGGAGTAACAAGGGGAGGAGTGGAAGTGTAGGGGGAGGAGTAGGAAGAGGGCTTGGATTTACTCCGTTTTCCTTTACTTGGATAGATAGTCGTGGGGATGGAGGTGGAGGCGGGCGGGTACTTTTACCTGACGTGGTTTTGTTGACCTCACTGGTGAGAGTATCGCCGTTATCCTCAGAGATGGCGGCACCTGCATCAGCCTCGATCTTGTGGGGTTTGGCTGAACACGCCACCGTCCTTTGCAGGATGTCTTCACTTGCGTGTGTTACCAGGAGGGTGTCAATTAAAGCCAGCGCCTCTACCAGTACACACCTCTTATCAGCGAGCCCAGCTGTCCCTGACCTGTAGTTTACCAGGTGGTTCTTCGTCGAGGCCAGTTCTCTCTCTCTCTCTCTCTCTCTCTCTCTCTCTCTCTCTCTCTCTCTCTCTCTCTCTCTCTCTCTCTCTCTCTCTCTCTCTCTCTCTCTCTCTCTCTCTCTCTATCTCTCTCTCTCTCTCTCTCTCTCTCTCTCTCTCTCTCTCTCTCTCTCTCTCTCTCTCTCTCTCTCTCTCTCTCTCTCTCTCTCTCTTTTTTTATTTACACTATTACACAATATAGGAGTGCTACATAATCAGTTAAGTATAGATAGCACTAGCCTCATTACAGCCGCCTATCTTAAGGCCTGCCTTGTGTCTTTTCACCCACGTCGACCTGCCATTAGCCACTGGTGCGCACACTCCTTGAAGCCTTGCAGAGTCACGCCATCAAGGTTCTGCTGCGAGGCAAGGAGAGTGTTCCACAAGCCGACGTAGGTGTACAGGAACTGCCGCTGGTAGTGCCATGTCCTGCTGCGGCGCTGGAGCAGTTGTTCGGGGGCAGACGCTACTGCCCTAGTGGTGACCAGATTCCGGCGGCGTTGCTAGTACAGCTCCTGGAGGTGAGGCTGCCTCAGTTGCTGCACCTTGAACATTACCGTCAGGCCTGCTACATCTCGCCGGTGTTGCAACGGCTGCAGTTGTGGATCCCAGGCTGTGCTGCTGCTCCTTATTAGCCGCTCCGCCCGGTCCTGCACCCTGTTCAGGTGGGCGAGGTGCCTGTGTGCCGCCCCGCCCCACGCGAGGCACGCGTACTCAAGGGAGGAGCGGATTTGTGACTTATACAGCACCTCCAGCTCCCTGCCGTCGAGGAGCCACGACATTCTTCTTAGGGAAGCCAGCTTCCCTGAGGCCTCCCTGGCGAGCCGTTCATGTGTGTCCTGAAGGTCATCTTGCTGTCGTATGTGACCCCCAGGACCTCCATTTCCTCTTGTTGGCTCAAGGGCTTCCCGTCGAACGTCAGAGGCAGGACCGATTTTTTTTTCTCGTGACGTAGAGGAGCTGCGTCTTGTGAGTGGCAAACTTTACTTGCCACTTCGCTCCCCAGGCTGCGATGCAACTTAATGATGCGTTCATTTGCTCCGCTGTGGTCGCCTCCTCCCCCGGCCCGTAGCTTTGGAACAGTGTGATGTCATCCGTATACGCCGTAGCAGGAGGGATGAGATGGAGTAAGTCATTTATGTACACTTTCCAAAGCAGAGGGCCAAGGCAGCTTCCTTTGGGGACACTTGCTGCGATTTGCTGTCTTTCCGATGACTGCCCATTAACCACAACTCTAATGTGTCTGTGATTAAGGTAGTTCCCAAGGAGCTGCAGGAGGGGCCCGCCTATCCCAGCGGCGCAGAGCTTTGATACAAGGGCAGCGTGCCACACGCGATCAAACGCGTCCTCGATGTCCAGCTCCACTATAGCGGAGGTTCTTTCTTCGTCCAGACCTTCACTCCACTTGGAAGAGAGCAGTAAGTGCAGGTCAGCTGCAGAGAGGCCTTGTCTGAACCCGTACTGCCTCGTGCTTAGTATGTGGTGCGTGTCCAGGTGCTGGGTGATTCGCTTTGTCACTATTGTTTCAAGCACTTTACTCAGCACCGGCAATAGCGACACTGGTCTGTAGTTTTTTACCTTGGCCTTTGAGTTCTTCTTATGCACTGGCACTATTCTGCTCTCTTTCCACGCACTAGGCCAGTGGCTGGATCTCAGGCATTTGTTGAACAAGGTGGCGAGTGGGTAGGCCAGCTCTGCAGCACACTGGCGAAATAGGCGTGGGCTAAAGCTATCCGGCCCCACTGCCTTTTTATCGTCCACAGCCGCTAGAAGTGACCTAACCTCCGCCTCACTCGTCTGCACTGTCACTATTGTCTCTTTCACTATTTTTGGAAGCACAGGGGGGTTCTCATTGGCTCCTGAACTCTCATTTTCCGTGAGAAGTGCTGAGCCAGGAGGTTGGCCTTGTCGAGGGTGGAGTGGGCGAAACTGCCATCATTGTGCAGGAGAGGAGGAATAGTGGTGTAGCGGTCCTCACCCTGTTGCTCCTTAACAATACTCCACCACCTCTTTGTTCCAACCTGGCCACCCCTGAGCTTCTCCCTGAGGCTTACCTTCCACTGTTGGATGGCCCAGTCCTGTGTCCTCCTTATGTGCTCGGCTGCCTCCCGGTGTAGTTGCCTATTTCTTGCTGTAGGGCGCCTTTTATAGGCTACCCAGGCACGGCGTTTGGCATCCGAAGCAGCGCGACACCGAGGGCCGAACCAAGGCTGGTCAGAAGCCTTGGCCGTGTGCGTGGAGTGCGGCACCCAGCGCGCCTGCAGCTTCAGGAGACACACACACACACACACACTCTCTCTCTCTCTCTCTCTCTCTCTCTCTCTCTCTCTCTCTCTCTCTCTCTCTCTCTCTCTCTCTCTCTCTCTCTCTCTCTCTCTCTCTCTCTCTCTCTCTCTCTCTCTCTCTCTCTCTCTCTCTCTCTCTCTCTCTCTCTCTCTCTCTCTCTCTCTCTCTCTCTCTCTCTCTCTCTCTCTCTCTCTCTCTCTCTCTCTCTCTCTCTCTCTCTCTCTCTCTCTCTCTCTCTCTCTCTCTCTCTCTCTCTCTCTCTCTCTCTCTCTCTCTCTCTCTCTCTCTCTCTCTCTCTCGCATCATAAATTACTTTACAAATTAAAGCAAATAGGTATTGACGGTCAGGTAAACCAATGGATCGCGAATTGGTTGAGCAACAGACAACAAAGAGTAGTGATTGACGGATTTAACTCAGAGTGGGCGCCTGTCACTAGCGGCGTCCTCAGGGCTCAGTCCTTGGCCCAGTGCTCTTCATTATTTACATCAACGACGTGGATGTTGGACTCAATAACCGCATTAGTAAATTTGCAGACGACACAAAGATTGGCAACTCGGTTCTCACTGACGAAGACAGGCAAAGCCTCCAAGAGGATTTGCACAAAATTTCATCTTGGTCGGATAGATGGGAGATGCCCTTTAACGTAGACAAGTGCCAGGTCCTTCAAGTTGGAACGAGGAATACGAATACGAAATGCGCGGCGTTAAACTCAAAAGCGTTCAATGCGTCAAAGACTTGGGGGTCAAAATCGCGTCAAACCTCAAATTCTCACAGCAATGCATCGATGCAGCAAATAAAGCGAACAGAATGTTGGGCTTCATTAAAAGAAACTTTGTATTCAAGAATAAAGATGTAATACTCCCGCTCTACAACAGTTTAGTCAGACCCCACTTGGAATATGCGGTACAGTTTTGGTCTCCCCACCATGCAAAGGATATTGCTAAATTAGAAGGTGTTCAGCGTCGGGCAACGAAAATGATCCTTCCTTGCGCAACAAATCCTACGAAAGGCTTTCTACCCTTAACATGTTCTCTCTTGAAAAACGTAGCCTCCGAGGAAAACTGATCGAATGTTTTGAAATACTTAATGGTTTCACGAATGTAGACAGATCAAAATTTTTTATGATCGATGACACTTTGCTCACGAGGAACAATTGAGTAAAACTAATATGTAGAAAAGTAAATTCAGACTGCACACAATTTTTCTTCACCAACGTTGTAGTGCGAGAATGGAATAAGCTTCCACCGTCAGTGGTCCAGTGTAACACGATTGACTCCTTCAAAAATAAGCTCGACCGTCACTTCCTTCAACTTAACATCAACTAGAGTAGAAATGCAACGTTTTGGAGTCTTCTGATTAATGTAAAATCACTTAGGTTTAAGGACAGACCACCAAGTCTGGACCATGGGGTCTGTGTGGTCTGATTTTCTATGTAAATCTATGTAAATCTCTCTCTCTCTCTCTCTCTCTCTCTCTCTCTCTCTCTCTCTCTCTCTCTCTCTCTCTCTCTCTCTCTCTCTCTCTCTCTCTCTCTCTCTCTCTCTCTCTCTCTCTCTCTCTCTCTCTCTCTCTCTCTCTCTCTCTCTCTCTCTCTCTCTCTCTCTCTCTCTCTCTCTCTCTCTCTCTCTCTCTCTCTCTCTCTCTCTCTCTCTCTCTCTCTCTCTCTCTCTCTCTCTCTCTCTCTCTCTCTCTCTCTCTCTCTCTCTCTCTCTCTCTCTCTCTCTCTCTCTCTCTCTCTCTCTCTCTCTCTCTCTCTCTCTCTCTCTCTCTCTCTCTCTCTCTCTCTCTCTCTCTCTCTCTCTCTCTCTCTCTCTCTCTCTCTCTCTCTCTCTCTCTCTCTCTCTCTCTCTCTCTCTCTCTCTCTCTCTCTCTCTCTCTCTCTCAGCCTTTAGCGCCTGTAGGCTTTCTTGAGGGGCCTGAATGGTGGTCGGCCCCAGCCCGTCATGGCGCAGGCAAGTGTTTTATAGTGGCGCCATCTATTCAGTAGGCTTGTGTAGGGCCTATGTGTATATTGTATGTTATTCTAATTCTTAAATAGGTTGTGGGGTAGCTGAGCGGAGGGTCGGTTTTTAGATAGGAAGTATACACACCAAACATCCTTTAACAGTTAAAATACACTAGAAAAAGCTCAAGATGTAGTATACAAAAAAATAGGAGAGAGAGAGAGAAGAAGAACATAGACATAGATTTACATAGAAAATCAGACCACACAGACCCCATGGTCCAGACTTGGTGGTCTGTCCTTAAACCTAAGTGATTTTACATTAATCAGAAGACTCCAAAACGTTGCATTTCTACTCTAGTTGATATTAAGTTGAAGGAAGTGACGGTCGAGCTTATTTTGTAAGGAGTCAATCGTGTTACACTGGACCACTGATGGTGGAAGCTTATTTCATTCTCGCACTACAACGTTGGTGAAGAAAAATTTGGTGCAGTCTGAATTTACTTGTCTACATCTGAGTTTTACGCCATTGTTCCTCGTGCGCAGACTGTCATCGATCATAAACAATGTTGATCTGTCTACATTCGTGAAACCATTAAGTATTTTAAAACATTCGATCAGTTTTCCTCAGAGGCGACGTTTCTCAAGAGAGAACATGTTAAGGGTAGAAAGCCTTTCTTCGTAGGATTTGTTGCGCAAGGAAGGGATCATTTTCGTTGCCCGACGCTGAACACCTTCTAATTTAGCAATATCCTTTGCATGGTGGGGAGACCAAAACTGTACCGCATATTCCAAGTGGGGTCTGACTAAACTGTTGTAGAGCAGAGTATTACATCTTTATTCTTGAATACAAAGTTTCTTTTAATGAAGCCCAACATTCTGTTCGCTTTATTTGCTGCATCGATGCATTGCTGTGAGAATTTGAGGTTTGACGCGATTTTGACCCCCAAGTCTTTGACGCATTGAACGCTTTTGAGTTTAACGCCGCGCATTTCGTATTCGAACTTCTTATTCCTCGTTCCAACTTGAAGGACCTGGCACTTGTCTACGTTAAAGGGCATCTCCCATCTATCCGACCAAGCTGAAATTTTGCGCAAATCCTCTTGGAGGCTTTGCCTGTCTTCGTCAGTGAGAACCGAGTTACCAATCTTTGTGTCGTCTGCAAATTTACTAATGCGGTTATTGAGTCCAACATCCACGTCGTTGATGTAAATAATGAAGAGCACTGGGCCAAGGACCGAGCCCTGAGGGACGCCACTAGTGACAGGCGCCCACTCTGAGTTAAATCCGTCAATCACTACTCTTTGTTGTCTGTTGCTCAACCAATTCGCGATCCATTGGTTTACTTGACCGTCAATACCTATTTGCTTTAATTTGTAAAGTAATTTATGATGCGGGACTTTATCAAACGCTTTCTGGAAATCAAGATAGACTACGTCCAGTGATTTGGTTACGTCATAAACAGTGAAGAGGTCGTTATAAAAGGTTAATAGGTTTGATAGGCAGGATCTTTTGTTTCGGAAGCCATGTTGTGAGTCCCCAATCAATGAGTGGCTTTCAAGATAACTCACAATTCTGTCTCTAATTATGCCCTCAAGTAGCTTACCTACAACCGAAGTTAGACTAATGGGCCTGTAATTACCTGGTACTTTTTTGTCTCCTTTCTTGAAAATCGGTGTCACGTTAGCCTTTTTCCAATCCGAAGGGACGATGCCTTGTCGCAAGGACATATTGAATACGGTTGTGAGGGAGGAGAGTATTTCGCTCTTCGTTTCTTTCAGCAGAGTTGGATATACTTTGTCAGGTCCAGGACTTTTATTTGTTTTAAGTGAATGGAGAGCTTTAAGGACTTCATCTGTTGTTATTTCAAAATTAGGCAATGCATGCTCGAGATTTACAATAGTACTGGTGTTGGTGGTAGCGAGAGGAAGACTGTTAGTATTAAACACCGAGGAAAAGTAATTGTTTAAGAGGTTTGCAATGTGTTGGCTGTCAGTCACTAGTGCACCGTCGCTGTTTGTTAAAGGTCCAATACCACTTTTGATCGCCTTTCTGTTGTTTATGTAACTGAAGAAAGATTTTGGTTATTTTTACAGTTGGCTGCAATATTTTCTTCATATCTACGCTTTGCCTGACCTACTAATCTTTTTACTCGTCGCCTGGCATCATTATAAAGTCTAATGTTCTCGGGCGTGCTTTGTTCTTTCTTTAACCTGTAAAACAATTTTCTCTCATTGACTGATTGTTTAATTTCGCTATTAAACCACGGTGGGCTTTTATTAGTGTTAATTCGCTTCTCGCACAAGGGGACCAATGTGTTCTGCTGAGTGAGTAAGTGATTTTTAAGGCTTAGCCAGGCTTCCTCTACGTTGCCGTCATCTGATAGTTGTATTTCTGTTAGTTTTTGTCGGATTTCTACGAAGTTAGCTCTTTTGAAATTGGGCACCTTTACTTTATTTTCAGTCACTGATGATTGAGCTTTAATGTCGACGCGCACTAATTTATGATCGCAAGAACCTCCTCCTACCGTGACACTACTGACAAGGTTATCTTGGGTCGTTATAACAAGGTCGAGTATATTATTTTGTCGAGTTGGCTCAGAAACCATTTGGCTTAGATAATTTTCTTCAAGAAATTCGATCATTATATGTGACTCGCCTTCTGTACCTGACAGTGTCGCCCAGTCGATATGGGGGAGGTTAAAGTCTCCTAATATCAGTGAGTCGCTGTTATTAAGTGACTGCCTTAAGACGCTGTACATTTCAAGGTCGTCATCAGTGATTGCCAGGAGGTCTGTAGGTGACAGATATATTTAAATTGACTTTTGCAATGTTTACTCGCACGCACAAATGTTCAACGTTACTGTTTCCCGGTGTTTTGTCAGTGGGTTGCAAATAACTTTTGACATAAAGGGCGACGCCACCGCCTCTACGGTTTACACGATCTTTGTTGAAGAGTCTGTAGCCATCTATGTTGTATTCGGAACTTAAATCAATATTTGTGGTGTCGATAAATGTTTCGGTTATAGCAATTATGTCAAAATTTTCTGTTAAAGCAAGACATCTCAGTTCATCAAATTTGTTTCTTAGGCTACGCGCATTGAAACTAAGGATTTTTAAGTTATCTAGAGGCTTGGTAATAGAGGTGGTGGTACTTGCGGGATCACGGTTACGGGTTTGTTGCGATGCACGGCGTCTATTTCACGGGCTGGGTGGAGGGACGTGGCCGTGACTCGTTTTTTGCTCGGATGACACGCACTGCTTCGTTGAGGAGCCTTCCGAGTCTGGCTGCCCCGATGGGAGAAAGGTGCAATCCGTCCCTGTGGAAGAGCTCATTTTGTCCATAGAAATTGTCCCATGCGTTTAGGAACTCCACGTCAAGCTCCCTACAAAGAGTCTGTAAGCGGTTGTTTAGGCTGAAGGCCTTACTGAAAAAGTCGCTCTCCGCCCAAGTCCGTGGTAGAACTTCTGAAATCAAAATGTTAGGGGATTTAGACTTATACTGCTGGATGAGCCTACGGTACTTCTCCAGGAGTTCCTCAGACCGGGTCGAGGTGACGTCGTTCGTACCTATGTGAATAACAAACAGTGAATCATTAGTAGCCTGGGGGGAGATCTCCTCAAGAGCAGCAGTTATGTCGTCGATCCCAGCACCAGGATAGCAATAGTTCCGTCTTCGACGAGGAACTCTGCCGCAGAACTCAACGACCTGCTGGCGAATCATGGAGTCACCCACCAGGAAGGTGCTCTCCTGCTCGTCCTCCTCCTCCAGAATGGCAAACCTGTTGAAGCAATGAACAGGATAAATCGCTTGTCTGGCTGGTTTGGCTCCTCCATTCACGACGGTGAAGCCATCATGGTCGGTGCCACTAGCATCCTCCCGTTGCGTGGTGTTGTCCGCTGGTGTCGACGGTACCGTTGAGGGCAAGGGGGCGGTTGGAGAAGGGTTTGGCACCACAGCAACGTTAGCCTGGATGAATTCCTGCAAGGAGGCAACAGTGCGAGAAAGCTCTATTATTTTATTCTGACCTGCTTCCATCTTCTCTTCTTGCTCTTGCAGTCTGGTCTCGAGATGCTGCCTGGTGAGAGAAAGCTCTATTATTTTATTCTGGCCTTCTTCCATCTTCTCTTCCTGCTCCTGCAGTCTTGTCTCGAGATGCTGCCTGGAGAGACACAGTCGACAGACAGCAGAACGCCCTGTAAAAAAGTGAACTGAGAAGCTACCGTTACAAGTACTGCACTTCTTAGGTGCCATCTTAGCTGAAATGAAAGAGATAAAAACACAGAGTGAAGGGGATTAGGAAAGGGGGTGAGGTGTGTGAGAGGTAGTTTAGTAATGGAGGAAAAGTGAAAGAGAGGAGTAGGAAGGGATGTGAGGTGAGTAAAGAGGGGAAAGAGGTGTGTGTGATCAGGGAGGGTTAGGAACGAGGTGAGGTGGGAGAGAGGAGGAGTAGGAAGGGATGTGAGGTGAGTAAAGAGGGGGAAAGAGAGGCGTGAGTGAGGTGTGTGAGATCAAGGAGGGTTTGGAAATAGGTGAGGTGGGAGAGAGGAGGAGTAGGAAGAGATGTGAGGTGAGTAAAGAGGGAAGAGAGGCGGTGAGTGAGGTGTGTGAGATCAAGGAGGGTTAGGAAATGGGTGAGGTGGGAGAGAGGAGGAGTAGGAAGGGATGTGAGGTGAGTAAAGAGGGGAAAGGGAGGCGGTGAGTGAGGTGTGTGAGATCAAGGAGGGTTAGGAAATAGGTGAGGTGGGAGGAGGAGTAGGAAGGGATGTGAGGTGAGTAAAGAGGTGAAAAGGGAGGCGGTGTGTGAGGTGTGTGAGATCAAGGAGGATTAGGAAATAGGTGAGATGGTGAGAGGGAGTTTGGGAAAAGGAGGTAGGGAGAGAGAGGTAGGAAGGGATGTGAGGTGAGTGAGGTGTGTGAGAACAAGAAAGGTTAGAAAAGAGGCGAGGTAAGGTGGGTGAAGGGATGGGTAAATAGGATGTGAGGTAAGGTGAGTGAGGGAGGGCTTAGAAATATGTGGAGGTGAGGGAGGAGTAGGAAGGGCTAATCCTCTAGGGGATGAGGAGGAGCAAAAGGGATGTGAGGTGAGCGAGGGTGGGGGGGGCCTAGGTGAGGTGAGGGAAAGGGGTGAAGGAAGTGTTAATCCTCTAGGGGATTTAAAGAGGGTGTAGTGAGGAGGAGCAGATTGAATCCTCAGGAATTCAAAGGGTGGGTTATCGACACACCCAAATCACGTGAGACACTCAGGAACACAAAGTCACCTCAGGACACACAAACACTCAGAAACCCAAGCACAAGCACGACTAAACACCCTCAAGTCACTCATAAAAACACCGGAAATACAACAGCACCTCAAAACACTCTGAAACCCACAGAGCACTATAAACAGCCAAATCACACGCAAAAGCACTGGAAACACAACACACTCGACACGCAGAACACTCGACAAACAGCCAAATCACACGCAAAAACACCGGAAACAACAAAGAACACTCAAAACACTCTGAAACCACGCAGTACACTTAGAAGCAGCCAAATCACACGCAAAAACACCGGAAACACAACACACTTGAATCACTCTGAAACCCACAGAACACCCGGAAACAGCCAGATCACACGCAAAACACCGGAAACACAAATCACAGAGGCAACCACAGGCAGAAACCACAAGCGAACACACACCAAACACGTGTCGAAATCACAGGCAACACACAAGGTCCACAAGCGAACACACAAACGCACGTGAAAGCAAACCCAGAGCTCGACGAAAACACAGGGCAAGCGATGTTGTGGAGCGCAGCGGGAAGTCACGACCTTCTCTCAGCAGAGGTCGGGTGTGAATGAGAGAGAGAGAGAGAGAGAGTGAACAAGCCGGGCTAACACACAAGCTAAGCCGCCTAAAGCCGAGACAGCGACAGCCGAGGCGAAAACGATTCAGAACAGACGAAAAAAAATAGAGCTTGAGAGGAGGACGAAGAGGAGGAGGAGGAAGAGATTGCAGGCAGAAATTGGAATGGTGTGAGGTGAGGAAAGGAGGAGGAGAAGGAGGTAAAGGAAGAAGAGGAAGAAGAGTTTTAGGAAGGAAGGTCGTGGAGGAGAACGAGAATGGATGGAGGATGGGGAGGAGAAGGAGGGGGAAAAGAAGGAGAAAAAAGAGGAGGGGGAGGAGGAGGAGGAGAGGAGAAGGAGGAGAATGGCTAAATGAGAGTTGTCGTAGGTAAGGGATCAGAGGAAACATGGAGGCATGGAAGAATAGGCAACAGAGAGGGCAGGCAAGGCGCTGCAGATACAATGAGGCCAGCCCCTTCTCTCTCTCTCTCTCTCTCTCTCTCTCTCTCTCTCTCTCTCTCTCTCTCTCTCTCTCTCTCGCTCTCTCTCTCTCTCTCTCTCTCTCTCTCTCTCTCTCTCTCTCTCTCTCTCTCTCTCTCTCTCTCTCTCTCTCTCTCTCTCTCTCTCTCTCTCTCTCTCTCTCTCTCTCTCTCTCTCTCTCTCTCTCTCTCTCTCTCTCTCTCTCTCTCTCTCTCTCTCTCTCTCTCTCTCTCTCTCTCTCTCTCTCTCTCTCTCTCTCTCTCTCTCTCTCTCTCTCTCTCTCTCTCTCTCTCTCTCTCTCTCTCTCTCTCTCTCTCTCTCTCTCTCTCTCTCTCTCTCTCTCTCTCTCTCTCTCTCTCTCTCTCTCTCTCTCTCTCTCTCTCTCTCTCTCTCTCTCTCTCTCTCTCTCTCTCTCTCTCTCGCTCTCTCTCTCTCTCTCTCTCTCTCTCTCTCTCTCTCTCTCTCTCTCTCTCTCTCTCTCTCTCTCTCTCTCTCTACGCTAAAGGTATGCCTATTGGAAGGGGAGAAGTAAGGGAAGGAGGGCGTTCTCACCCTCTCCCCCCTTTTCCCTCCCTTCCATTTCTTTTCTTTCCTCCCCTCTCCCTCCCCTTTCCCACCCTTCCTCCGCTCCTTTGCCAACTGACAGGCGTGTATAGAGACAGCGGGGGGCTGTATGGGAAGAGGGAGAGAGAGAGACCTACTACTACTACTACTAATACTAATACGACTACTAATACTAATACTAATACTAATAATAATAATAATAATAATAATAATAATAATAATAATAATTATACTAATATTAATACTAATACTATTACTACTACACACTCTTTCCCATTCCTTCTCTTCGCATATGGAGGAGGAGGAGGAAGAGGAGGGAGGGGATGAAAGGGAAAGTGAGGAAGGAAGGAGGAAAAAGATGAAGCATGGAGAAGATTAATGAAGGGAACGGGAATAACGTATATCTCCTTTTCTTAACGTCCATTTTTTTTCTTTCCCTCGTCGTCGTTGTGCTTTTTTTTTCCTCTTTTCATCTTAATTTCCCTTCGACGATACTTTTGTTTTCCCATTTTCATTATTATTTTTTTTTTTTTTCATTTTTGTCACTTTTTCTTATTTTCCCATTTTTCTCATTTTTTGTTTTCCCATTTTCACCCGTTTTTGTTTTCCCATTTTCATCATTTAGTTTTTTCATTTTCGTCACTTTTTCTTATTTTCCAATTTTCTTCATTTTTTGTTTTCCCATTTTCACCCGTTTTTTTCCTATTTTCACCCGTTTTTGTTTTTCCATTTTCACCCGTTTTTTTCCTATTTTCACCCGTTTTTGTTTTTCCATTTTCACCCGTTTTTGTTTTTCCATTTTCACCGGTTTTTGTTTTCCCTTTTTTTCGGTATTTGTTTTCCCATTTTCTTCATTTTTTGCTTTCTCATTTTCTTCATTTTTTTGTTATCCCATTTTCACCGGTTTTTGTTTTCCCATTTTCTTTATTTTTTTGTTTTCTCATTTTCACCCGTTTTTGTTTTCCCATTTTCTTCATTTTTTGTTTTCCCGTTTTCACCATTTTTTTGTTTTCCCTTTTCTTTATTATCTTGTTTTCGCGTTTTCATCAGTTTCAGTTTTCCCATTTTCTTAATTTTTTGTTTTCCCATTTTTTCAATTTTTCTTTCCTCATTTTCTTCAGTTTTTGTTTTACCTGTACCAGTTTCTTCAGTTTTTCTTTCCCCATTTTCTTCAGTTTTTTTCCCATTTTCTTCAGTTTTTCTTTTCCAATTTCATCCGTTTTTATTTTCCCATTTTCAACTTTTTTTATTTTTCTATTTCATTATTTTCTTCATTTTCCCATATTCATCAGCTGTGCTTTTCCCCACACGTCTTTTTTCCCCTTTTTCTCACGCACACGTTCACCCTCTCACGTTTTTAAGATCCAGACTCACACTTCACGCTCCCTTTCCAGCCTTTTCCTCCGTTCATTTTCTCCTTTCCTTCGCACACGCTTCCTTTCATTGCCGTTTATTTTATTCTTTACGTTCGTTTCCTTTTTTTTCTTTGTCATTTCCGTTATTTTACTTTTCTTCGTCTTTTCCGTTCATTTCCTCCTTCCCTTCAGTTCATTTCATCCTTCCTTCCGTTCATTTCCTCCTTTCCTTCCGTTCATTTCCTCCTTTCCTTCCGTTCATTTCCTCCTTTCCTTCCGTTCATTTCCTCCTTTCCTTCCGTTCATTTCCTCCTTTCCTTCCGTTCATTTCCTTCTTTCCTTCCGTTCATTTCCTCCTTCCCTTCAGTTCATTTCATCCTTCCTTCCGTTCATTTCATCCTTTCCTTCCGTTCATTTCCTCCTTTCCTTCCGTTGATTTCTACCTTTCCTTCCGTTCATTTCCTCCTTTCCTTCCGTTCATTTCCTCCTTTCCTTCCGTTCATTTCCTCCTTTCCTTCCGTTGATTTCTACCTTTCCTTCCGTTCATTTCCTCCTTTCCTTCCGTTCATTTCCTCCTTTCCTTCCGTTCATTTCCTCCTTTCCTTCCGTTCATTTCCTCCTTTCCTTCCGTTGATTTCTACCTTTCCTTCCGTTCATTTCCTCCTTTCCTTCCGTTCATTTCCTCCTTTCCTTCCGTTCATTTCCCCCTTTCCTTCCGTTCATTTCCTCCTTTCCTTCCGTTCATTTCCTCCTTTCCTTCCGTTCATTTCCTCCTTTCCTTCCGTTCATTTCCTCCTTTCCTTCCGTTCATTTCCTCCTTTCCTTCCGTTCATTTCCTCCTTTCCTTCCGTTCATTTCCTCCTTTCCTTCCGTTCATTTCCTCCTTTCCTTCCGTTCATTTCCTCCTTTCCTTCCGTTCATTTCCTCCTTTCCTTCCGTTCATTTCCTCCTTTCCTTCCGTTCATTTCCCCCTTTCCTTCCGTTCATTTCCTCCTTTCCTTCCGTTCATTTCCTCCTTTCCTTCCGTTCATTTCCCCCTTTCCTTCCGTTCATTTCCCCCTTTCCTTCCGTTCATTTCCTCCTTTCCTTCCGTTCATTTCCTCCTTTCCTTCCGTTCATTTCCTCTTTTCCTTCCGTTCATTTCCCCCTTTCCTTCCGTTCATTTCCTCCTTTCCTTCCGTTCATTTCCCCCTTTCCTTCCGTTCATTTCCTCCTTTCCTTCCGTTCATTTCCCCCTTTCCTTCCGTTCATTTCCTCCTTTCCTTCCGTTCATTTCCTCCTTTCCTTCCGTTTATTTCCTCCTTTCCTTCCGTTCATTTCCTCCTTTCCTGCCGTTCATTTCTACCTTTCCTTCCGTTCATTTGCCCGTTCCCTTCCGTTCATTTCCCCCTGTCTTTCCGTTCATTTTCTCCTTTCCTTCCGTTCATTTCTACCTTTCCTTCCGTTCATTTCCCCGTTCCCTTCCGTTCATTTCCCCCTTTCTTTCCGTTCATTTCCTCCTTTCCTTCCGTTCATTTCTACCTTTCCTTCCGTTCATTTCCCCGTTCCCTTCCGTTCATTTCCCCCTTTCCTTCCGTTCATTTCCTCCTTTCCTTCCGGTCATTTCTACCTTTCCTTCCGTTCATTTCCCCGTTCCCCTCCGTTCATTTCCCCCTTTCTTTCCGTTCATTTTCTCCTTTCCTTCACACACACACACACACACACACACACACACACACACACACACACACACACACACACACACACACACACACACACACACACACACACACACACGTTCCCTTTACAGTCATTTCTTCCGTTTATCTCCTCTTTTCTTTCCTTTTTCCTTTGTCGTGTTCTTATACTTACGTTCTCTTATTGCTGTCGTTCCTTCCTTTTTCCTTTCTCCTTTCTAACGATCCATTCACGTTCCATTCACGTTTAGGAAGGGAGAGAATGGGAGAGGAGGAGGAGGAATAGGAGGAGGAGGAGGAGGAGGAGGAGGAGGAGGAGGTTTAGGAGGAGAGACAAGACAGAAGGTAAAATAAGAGAGAGAGAGAGAGAGAGAGAGAGAGTGAGATAGAATAAGGATAAGGACAAAAGTAAAGGGAAAGAGAAGACAGTTTTGTGATAAAGAAAAGAGTAAATTAAAAGACTGGAAAGGATTTTATTTTCAGATTGCAGGGAGGAGGAGGATAAGGAGGAGGAGGAGGAGGATTAGGAGGAGGAGGAGGAGGATAAGGAGGAGGAGGAGGAGGAGGAGGAGGAGGAGGAGGATAAGGAGGAGGAGGAGGAGGAGGATAAGGAGGAGGAGGAGGATAAGGAGGAGGAGGAGGAGGAGGAGGAGGAGGAGGAGGAGGAGGAGGAGGAGGAGGAGGAGGAGGAGGAACACAAAGCAAACATAAAGGAAGAACAAACAACAGCAGACCTGCTGGTCCTTTCATGGCTGTTTGTGACAAGCTACACTAACTATCAAATAAAGGTGGAAGATGAAGGACAGCAAAGACGATGGCTCCTCCCCACCCCCCCATTCCTCCAGCCAAAACTGGCAGGAAAGGAAAAAGAACCATGCAGCATGGAAAAAACTGCATGGAAATTATGTAGGAAAGAGTACAGAACTACCATTACTGCTACACTACCCGGCGATAAAAACGGACAAGGACACCCGTATTCGAAGGAACGTAACGATGTTACGACAATGAGTAATATCTTAGTTGCTGGTTGGATTCAAAATACTTGTCTAATCTATTCTTGAAGGTCGTAACTGTTGTACTATCAACGGCATCACAGGGTAGAGAATTCCAAACATTAACGACTCGATTGAAGAAGAAGTGTTTGGCTTCGTGCGACGAGAATCTTTCATCAATCTTGAAATTGTGATTTCTTCTTGTTCTATTTGATCGATCAAGTGAAAAGGAATCTTCCGTATTAATATCACTGAATCCTTTAAACATTTTAAACACTTCTATGTGATCGCCTCGCATTCTTCGCTTTGATAGGTTGAATAAATTTACTTCTTTTAGCGGAGGAGGAGAAGGAGGAGGAGGAGGAGGAGAATAATAGTAAAAGTAGAGGAAGAAGAAATTTAGAAAACAAGAAAAGGAAAAGGAGGAGAAAGCGAAGAAGGAAAAGGAAGGAAAGATGAGGAAAGCAAGTATGAAGAAAATTAGGAGAAGGACAAGAAAAAAAGGACATGTATAGAAGAAGTAAAAGAACAGAAGAAGAAGAAGCATAGGAAAAAAAGGAAGAATGGAGAAAGTAGAAAAGGAAAAAGAAAAAATGATGATTAAAAAGAAGAGAAAAAGAAAAGGAAGAAAAAAGAAGAAATGAAAAAGAAGAAAATAAATAGAAGACAAAGAAGAAACATAAGAAGAAGAAAGTATAAAGCAGTAAAGAATGGGGAAGTAACTTGGCAAATTTAAATAAATGAGGAGATAGCAGAGAATGAAAGGAGATGAACAGGATAAAAAAGGAAAAGAGACACGAGAAAGAGTGAAGGAGGGAAGAAAGGAAGGAAAGAGAGAACTATGTTAAGAAGAATGGGGGAGAATAAACAAGGAAGAAAGGAGGAAAATAGGCAGGAAAAAGAAGGAAAGAAGAAGTATGAAGAAAAAGGAACAAAGGAAGGAAAGAAGGAAGAAAAGGCAGACAAAAACGTGAGAAAGAAAGATGAAGGATTTGGGCTAAGTAACACACACACACACACACACACACACACACACACACACACAACTATAGTAATTAGTCGCTATTTTCCTCCTTTCAGACTCAATTATCTTTTCACTTCACCTTTTCATCTTTCCTCACCTTTCCTCCTCCATTTTTTCCTCCCTCCTGCCTTCTTTCTCTCCCTTTTCTCCCTTCCCTTTATCATCACATTTTTTTATCAATTACTTATTCGACGTTTATTACAAGACTCTGCAGGGGGGTGGGAGGAAGCGAGGAGGAGGAGGAGGAGGAGGAGGGGGGGGGAGGAGGGGAACAGGGAGGGTGAGACATATATAACAAGCTTCTCTCTCTCTCGCTCTCTCTCTCTCTCTCTCTCTCTCTCTCTCTCTCTCTCTCTCTCTCTCTCTCTCTCTCTCTCTCTCTCTCTCTCCCCCCAGCGTGCCTCTTTTCCCTTCCCCCCCCACCACTGCCTCCTTTCTACTTTTCCTATTCCTATTCCCCCTCCTCCTCCTCCTCTTCCTCCTCCTCTATTTACAACAACTACTACTACTACTACTACTACTACTACTACTACTACTACTACTACTACTACTGCTACTACTTTACTTGCTTCATACATTTTTCCATTCTTCTTTTCGTAAAAGGAGGAAGAGGAAGAGGAGAGTGAGGAGGGAGGAGATAATAGGAAGAGTAAGGAAGGAAGGATGGAGGGAAGGTGGAAGAGAAGTGAGAGTGTAAGAAGGAAAGAATAGAGAGAGAAGGAAGGAGGGAGGAAAGAGGGAAGAGAATAAAGGAAGGAAAGAAGAAAAGGAGGAAAGTACAGAAAAGGATTAATTTGTTGTCGTGTTCTTTATCTTCTTTTGTCTTCTTTCCTCTTTCTTTCTCTTTCTCCCTTTTTCTTCTCCTTTTTTAGTTGTTTATTGCAGTTTTCTGATCCTCTCGAAATTCGTAACTTCACTTCATTCTTCCTCTTCCTCATCTTCCTTCATTGAACCTCCTTTTCTCCTTCCTTCTCTTGTTATTCTCTCTCTCTCTCTCTCTCTCTCTCTCTCTCTCTCTCTCTCTCTCTCTCTCTCTCTCTCTCTCTCTCTCTCTCTCTCTCTCTCTCTCTCTCTCTCTCTCTCTCTCCTTCAAATCACCTATTTTTCGCATCTTGTCTGCTATAAAAGTTGTGTGTGTGTGTGTGTGTGTGTGTGTGTAAGAGGTTGTGAGAGGAAAAGAATTGTGAGAATAGATAGAGGAAGGAAGAAAGGGAGGAAAGAGAGGGGAGGAAAATAAGGGGGAGAGAAAGAAAGGAGACGAGAGGAAGGAAGAGAGAATGTAAGGAGAGGCGAAATAAAAAAAGAAGGAGAGAAGAGATAGAAGGAATGGAGAAGGGCCTCACGAATGTATGAAAAGAAGGAAAGGAGGGAGAAGAGGAAGGGAGGAAGGGAGGAAAGTGAAGAGAAGGAGGGGAGAAAAATTAAAGACTGGGAGTGAGAAATGAAAATGAGAGAGAGAGAGAGAGAGCTCTAAACCTGAACGCCCATCACTGCTTTTTGCAACGAATCAAGAAAAACAAACATTTACACACACACACACACACACACACACACACACACACACACACACACACACACACACACACACACACACACACACAGGTAATTGCACTTAGTCCGTTCCCATTAGTTGAACAGGTATTAGAGAAACGTGTGTGTGCGTGTGTGTGTGTGTGTGTGTGTGTGTGTGTGTGTGTGTGTGTGTGTGTTGTGCCTTACTACTATGCGTTTCAGGGGCCTTGACTCATCGTTTATTGCAAATATCTTCTAAAGAAGCAGCTTGAGCAGTGTGGCAGTTTGGCACAGCATTGTTGACACCCTGCCCTAATTGTTGGCAATATAGTGCATTCCAAAATGTGAATTGACTTTATTGGCGAAGCCTGGAACGGCCATCTAGACATTCGAACAGGCGAAGCGTGTGACGTGTATACCCATCCTCTCGCCCCTGTCTCCCCCCTCCTCCCTCCCTCCACCCCTCTCTCCTTCGTCTCCCCTCTGCCATCCCCCATGCCTCCCCACCTCTCTCTCTCTCTCTCTCTCTCTCTCTCTCTCTCTCTCTCTCTCTCTCTCTCTCTCTCTCTCTCTCTGACACACACACACACACACACACACACACACACACACACACATGCATTATACATATATAATTCAGCTATGCACATGCTATTTTTCTTCAGTGCAGATAATTCGGAAGCATATGTTGAGTATGGTAGGGTAGTTTGGGCTAACGACCGTGATAGCTGTTCCAGCGTGGCTGGCCGTCTTAAGGTGTCCTTAATGTTTTCGTGGTGGGTCACGGGCATTCGCCAGCAGTTGTTTGTATCATTTGTCCACCCGTCCGCCACCCTCTCCCTATCCCTCTCGAGTTTCCCCTCCTGATTTTTTTATGTATATATTTATATATTTTTTTACTTACCTTTACATTTACGATTTTACCCTATATTATTCCTGAATCCCCGCCCTATCCCCACCCTTACCTCCTTCTGACCCCTACCCAACCTCCTGTTAATGACCATGCCTCAGCTCACCCAGCCCACCGGACCTCCAACGTAACCTGTGGAAAAGGGGGCCAAATACAGCTTCCGTTGATATATATTTCCACCACAAAATATCACACAAGAGGATCGAACGGCTATTCCGGAAAGGGTTCAGGTGTACGAGGGCGGGAATGACGATAAATTGAGGGATATAAACATTACCAGGCAAGTAGTCCAAGATGAGATAGATAAACTTAAGAAGAATAAGTCGCCAGGTCCTGACGGGGTATTTCCGAGGTTATTAAAGGAATACAAGGATGTACTCAGTGACCCATTAACCGCCATCTTTAAGATGTCGGTAAATACTGGTTATGTGCCTAGCCTATGGAAAGTAGCTAATGTGACGCCGATTTAAAAAAAAGTGGAAAGGTCAGCTGCTTTAGGCTATCGCCCAATTATAGACAAGATGCCGTAGTCAATAATAGCCAGGAACATTCGGGAGCATCTAGAGAAACATAGCTTAATGCACGACTCGCAGCATGGTTTCACGAAAGATAGGTCATGCCTCACCAATCTCTTGTCCTTCTGCAATAAAGTATTTGAGGCGGTAGACAGAGATGAAAATTATGATGTAATCTATCTTGATTTTAGTAAAGCGTTTGACAAAGGTCCTCACCAACGACTGTTGCTTAAACTACAGGCTCACGGAGTAGAAGGTAAAGTTTTAAACTGGGTCAAGGCGTGGCAAAGCAATAGGAAGCAAAGAGTGAAAATCAATGGTAAAAGATATGATTGGGGATGTGTTACGAGTGGGGTCCCACAAGGTTCGATATTAGGTCCACTTTTGTTTATTATTTATATCAGTGACTTAGATACAGGAATAAGTAGTGATGTCAGTAAGTTTGCAGATGATACCAAGATCGGTAGAATAGTTGAGTCAGATCAGGACGCTAGTATTCTCCAGGATGAGCTAAACAGATTGTATACTGGTCGGATAAATGGCAGATGGAGTTCTATGTTGGGAAGTGCAGAATTCTGAGTGCAGGTAGGAATATCCCTTCACATGCCTATTGCTTAAATGACACTCCCATAAGCAGGTCTGGGTGCGAGAGGGACTTAGGGGTCTTAGTGAACTCTGATCTCCGTCCAAGGGCACAATGCATTCAAGGTAGAAATCGAGCAAACAGGGTACTGGGATTTATTTCAAGGAGTGTAAGTAACATAAACGCCGAAGTCTTCCTCAAACTATATTTAGCATTAGTTAAACCTTATCTTGATTATGCGGTTCAGTTCTGGTCACCTTACTATATAATGAATATCAAAATGTTAGAATCGATGCAGAGGAGGATGACTAAGATGATTCAGGGGTTAAGAAACTTGCCATACGAGGAAAGACTCAAACAGTTAAACTTGCATTCTCTAACAAGGCGAAGGGTGCGTGGAGACATGATCGAGGTTTATAAATGGATGAAGGGCTTTAATAAGGGGGATATTCATAAGGTTTTGTTGGTAGGAGAACCGGGTAGGACACTTAGTAATGGGTTTAAGCTGGATAAATTCAGATTCAACAGGGACATAGGCAAACATTGGTTTACTAACAGAGTGGTGAATGAGTGAAATAGGCTTAGCAGTCATGTGGTGAGTGCCAATAACATTGTCACATTCAAAAATAGATTAGATAAATTAATGGACAGCGATATTAGGTGGGGACAGATTCACGGGAGCTTAGGTACAGGCCTACCGGCCTCTTGCTGACTCCTACGTTATTATGTTCTTTTGTTCTTATTATATAGCACTTTAGAAACAGGAGCTATACTGGAACAGCTATCATGGTCGCTAGCCCAAACCCCCCTACCATACTCAGCATATACTTTCGAATTAACTGCACTAAAGAAAATAACATGTGCATGTCTGAATTCTATATGTGTAACGCATATGTGTGTGTGTGTGTGTGTGTGTGTGTGTGTGTGTGTGTGTGTGTGTGTGTGTGTGTGTGTGTGTGTGAGAGAGAGAGAGAGAGAGAGAGAGAGAGAGAGAGAGAGAGAGAGAGAGAGAGAGAGAGAGAGAGATATATACATAGAAAATCAGACCACACAGACCCCATGGTCCAGACTAGGTGGTCTGTCCTTAAACCTAAATGATTTTACATTAATCAGAAGGCTCCAAACACGTTGCATTTCTACTCTAGTTGATATTAAGTTGAAGGAAGTGACGGTCGAGCCTTTTTTTGAAGGAGTCAATCGTGTTACACTGGACCACTGACGGTGGGAGCTTATTCCATTCTCGCACTACAACGTTGGTGAAGAAAAATTTGGTGCAGTCTGAATTTACTTGTCTACATCTGAGTTTTACGCCATTGTTCCTCGTGCGCAAAGTGTCATCGATCATAAACAATGTTGATCTGTCTACATTCGTGAAACCATTAAGTATTTTAAAACATTCGATCAGTTTTCCTCGGAGGCGACGTTTCTCAAGAGAGAACATGTTGAGGGTGGAAAGCCTTTCTTCGTAGGATTTGTTGCGCGAGGAAGGGATCATTTTCGTTGCCCGACGCTGAACACCTTCTAATTTAGCAATATCCTTTGCATGGTGGGGAGACCAAAACTGTACCGCATATTCCAAGTGGGGTCTGACTTAACTATTGTAGAACGGGAGTATTACATCTTTATTCTTGAATAAAAAGTTTATTTTAATGAAGCCCAACATTCTGTTCGCTTTATTTGCTGCACCGATGCATTGCTGTGAGAATTTGAGGTTTGACGCGATTTTGACCCCCAAGTCCTTGACGCATTGAACGCTTTTGAGTTTAACGCCGCGCATTTCGTAATCGAACATCTTATTCCTCGTTCCAACTTGAAGGACCTGGCACTTGTCTACGTTAAAGGGCATCTCCCATCTATCCGACCAAGCTGAAATTTTGTGCAAATCCTCTTGGAGGCTTTGCCTGTCTTCGTCAGTGAGAACCGAGTTACCAATCTTTGTGTCGTCTGCAAATTTACTAATGCGATTATTGAGTCCAACATCCACGTCGTTGATGTAAATAATGAAGAGCACTGGGCCAAGAACCGAGCCCTGAGGGACGCCACTAGTGACCGGTGCCCACTCTGAGTTAAATCCGTCAATCACTACTCTTTGTTGTCTGTTGCTCAACCAATTCGCGATCCATTGGTTTACTTGACCGTCAATACCTATTTGCTTTAATTTGTAAAGTAATTTATGATGTGGGACTTTATCAAACGCTTTCTGGAAATCAAGATAGACTACGTCCAGTGATTTGGTTACGTCATAAACAGTGAAGAGGTCGTTATAAAAGGTTAATAGGTTTGATAGGCAGGATCTTTTGTTTCGGAAGCCATGTTGTGAGTCCCCAATTAATGAGTGGCTTTCAAGGTAACTCACAATTTTGTCTCTAATTATGCCCTCAAGTAGCTTACCTACAACCGAAGTTAGACTAATGGGCCTGTAATTGCCTGGTACTTTTTTGTCTCCTTTCTTAAAAATCGGTGTCACGTTAGCCTTTTTCCAATCCGAAGGGACGATACCTTGTCGCAAGGACATATTGAATACGGTTGTGATGCAGGAGAGTATTTCGCTCTTTGTTTCTTTCAGCAGAGTTGGATATACTTTATCAGGTCCAGGATTTTTATTTGTTTTAAGTGATTTGAGGGCTTTAAGGACTTCATCGGGTTTTATTTCAAAGTTAGGCAATTCATGCTCGAGATTTACATTAGTACTGGTGTTTGTGGTAGTGGTTGGAGGATTGTTAGTATTAAACACCGAGGAAAAGTAATTGTTTAATAGGTTTGCAACGTGTTGACTGTCAGTCACTAGTGCACCGTCGCTGTTTGTTAAGGGTCCAATTCCACTTCTGATCGCCTTTCTGTTGTTTATGTAACTGAAGAAGGATTCCGGATTATTTTTACAGTTGGCTGCACTATTTTCTTCATATCTACGCTTTGCCTTACGCACTAATCTGTTTACTCGTCCCTGGCATCATTATAGAGTCTAATGTTTTCGGGTGTGCTTTGTTCTTTCTTTAACCTGTAAAACAATTTTCTCTCCTTGACTGAGTGTTTAATTTCGCTATTAAACCAAGGTGGGCTTTTATTAGTGTTAATTCGCTACTCGCACAAGGGAACAAATGTGTCCTGTTGAGTGAGTAAGTGATTTTTAAAGCTTAGCCAGGCGTCCTCTACATTGCCGTCATCTGATAGTTGCATATCTATTAGTTTTTGTTGGATTTCTACGAAGTTGGCTCTATTGAAATTGGGCACCGTTACTTTATTTTCAGTCACCCATGTTTGAGCTCTAATGTCAACGCGCACTAGTTTATGACTGCAGGAACCGAGGTGTTCTCCTACCGTGACATTACTGACTAGGATATCTTGGGTCGTTATAACAAGGTCAAGTATGTTATTTTGTCGAGTTGGTTCAGAAACCATTTGGCTTAGATAATTTTCTTCTAAAAATTCGATCATTCTATGTGAAAAGAGAGAGAGAGAGAGAGAGAGAACGGACTAAGATGATTCAGGGGTTAAAAACTTGCCATACGAGGAAAGACTCAAACAGTTAAACTTTCATTCTCTAGAAAGGCGAAGGGTACGTGGAGACATGATCGAGGTTTATAAATGGATGAAGGGCTTTAATAAGGGGGATATTCATAAGGTTTTGTTGGTAGGAGAACCGGGTAGGACACTTAGTAATGGGTATAAGCTGGATAAATTCAGATTCAACATGGACATAATAAAACATTGGTTTACTAACAGAGTGGTGGATGAGTGGAATAGGCTTAGCAGTCATGTGGTGAGTGCCAATACAATTGTCACATTCAAAAATAGATTAGATAAATTAATGGACAGCGATATTAGGTGGGGATAGATTCAGGGGAGCTTAGGTACAGCTCTTGCCGACTCCTACGTTCTTATGTTCTTATGTTCTTATCACATAGCACTTTAGAAACAGGAGCTATACTGGAACAGCTATCATGGTCGCTAGCCCAAACCACCCTACCATACTCAGCATATACTTTCGAATTAACTGCACTAAAGAAAATAACATGTGCATGTCTGAATTCTATATGTGTAACGCATATGTGTGTGTGTGTGTGTGTGTGTGTGAGAGAGAGAGAGAGAGAGAGAGAGAGAGAGAGAGAGAGAGAGAGAGAGAGGGAGAGAGAGAGGGAGAGAGGAGGGGGGAGACAGGGGCGAGAGGATGGGTATACACGTCACACGCTTCGCCTTTTCGAATGTCTAGATGGGCGTTCCAGGCTTCGCCAATAAAGTAAACGCCTTAAATTAATCATTCACTTTTTGGAATGCACTATATTGCCAACAATTAGGGCAGGGTGTCAACAATGCTGTGCCAAACTGCCACACTGCTCAAGCTGCTTCTTTAGAAGATATCTGCGAGAAACGATGAGTCAAGGCCCCTGAAACGCATAGTAGTGACGTTTACCTATATTCCAATTCTTAACCCCTCCACATACACCTCCCTTTCCTCTCTCTCTCGTTATTTTGGTGATTTTGGTGGTGGTGGGGAAGGGTATGGTGATGGTGTTGTTGGCGGTGGTTGATTTGAGTAGGACTGAATAGAAGGGTTTTTATGATGATGATGATGATGACGATGATGATGATGATGATGATGATGATAATGATGGTGGTGGTGCTGATGGTGGTGATGATAATGGTGATGGTGGCTATTATTATCTCCTCCATTATCATTCCTCCTCCTCCTATTCTTCCTAAGTTAGCCAAGATTCGCTAACGAGTAGACATGATTCATGTTTACAAGTACCTCAAGAAGCTCCTTGTCACCGATCATTCCATTCTTATAAACTTCAAACAA
>NC_066519.1:5295981-5333481 GCF_024679095.1 Eriocheir sinensis
CACTTCCCTCACACGTTCATCTTCCTCCTCCTCCTCCTCCTCCTCCTCCTCCTCCTGCTCCTCCTCTTATTCCTCCTGCCTTCACTTATATCTTCTAGCATTATTTTTGATTTGTTTTTCCTTTTATTTATTTTTTTCTTCCTTCTGTTTCTCTTTTTCCTTTTTTTCCTCCTCCTCCTTCTCTTATTCCTCCTCACCACTGCTCTCTTCCTTTTTTTTCTCCTTCCTTTCTTTCTTTTTTTTCTATTCCACATTTCATTTTCTCTTCAAAGAACTTTTTTTTATTTTTTACACTAAGATTTTCCTCCTCTTCCTCCTCCTCCTCGTCCTTCTGCAGCACAAGGAAAACACTGTTGCCAGATTCGTTTCGTGATCATGTCTTGTCCGTGATATGTTGTGTTATTGTTCTCTCTCTCTCTCTCTCTCTCTCTCTCTCTCTCTCTCTCTCTCTCTCTCTCTCTCTCTCTCTCTCAGACTGTCTCATTCATTATGTCACAAGCAAAGATAAGGAGACAGAATAAGAGAAAGTTCAGGGGCAGGAGGAGGAGGAAGAGGAGAAGGAGGAGGGGGAGGAGGTGGGGGGACTACTACTGTTGCTGCTATTACTACTACTACTACAACAACTACTACTACTACTATTACTACTGTTTTTTTTTTTTTTTTTTTTTTTTTTTTTTACATTGCAGCCTATTGCGCCGGTAGGCTTCTTCCGGTGGATCCTGATGGTCGGTCCAAGGCTTCTTTCCGGTAGGTCCTGATGGTCGGCCCAGCCCGTTCTGGCGCAGGCGAGTGTTTATAGTGGCGCCATCTTGCATTGGCTCATGCTGCCCTCCCAGAGCTCATCTTTGATCCTAGAATCTAGAGTCCGGGTTGATAGGTGGTCTTCTGGACAGCATGTGGGTAGTTTTAAGCCACTCGGCGGCGGCTGAAAAATCCCAGCTTGGTGGCACCGGGCGGGGATTGAACTCGCGTCCTCCTGAACACGAGGCCGTTACTTTGACGACTCAGCCACCGCCTTGTTACTATCACTACTACTATTGTTACTACTACTACTACTACTACTACTACTGCTACTACTACTGTTGTTACTATTACTACTACTGTTACTACTACTACTACTACTACTACTACTACTACTATTACTGTTACTACTACTACTACTACTACTACTACTACTAGCCTTTTGCTGTTTAAATAGCTGTGATGAAAACACCACCACCACCACCACCAGCAACAACAACAGCAACAAGAACAAAAACAACAGTAGCAACAACAACAACAACAACAACAACAACAACAACAACAACAACAACAACAACAACAATAACAACAACAACAACAACAACAACAACAACAACAACAACAACAACAACAACAACAACAGCAACAGCAACAACAACAACAACAACAACAACAGCAACAACAACAACAACAACTGCAACAACAACAACAACGGCTGTAGAGAAATAATTTGTCTTGACCCACGATCTTCCTCCTCCTCCTCCTCCCCCTCCTCCTTCTCCTCCTTTTCATCTTCCTTGTCTTCCTTCTCTATTTTATCTTCAAATTTTTTGTTGCTTCCTTCTTTTCTTTTTCCGTCCTAAATATTCATTTTTCTTTTTCTTTATTTTTCACTTTATTTCTTTCCAGTTTCTTTTCTCTATATTGTTTCCTTATTTTTCTTTTCTTCTTTTCTTTTTCTTTCTCCGATTTTTTCAGTAATTTCATCTATTTTACCTTTTCCTCTCCCTTACTAATTTCCTCTTTTCATTAATTTTCTTCTTTTCTCTTCCTTCATTTCTTTCTTCCATAATTATTTTCTTCCTCTCTCTCTCTCCCACAAATTATCGGTTTAATTACAATATATTTCCTTCATAAGCCACAACAGCATGATTTATCCACTTCCTCTTCCTCCTCTTTATCTTCTTCCTCTTCCTCCTTCTCTTTATCATCGTCTATATTGCTTTAATCTTCCTTCCTCAAATCTTCCTGTTCATCTTCTCTCTCTCTCTCTCTCTCTCTCTCTCTCTCTCTCTCTCTCTAATCATCCGGTGTTTTCTTTCATCCTCCGCCTCGGCAAGATTAGCGGCGCGGTGAAATTCTAGAGTCGCCCCAAATCATTGTTTATGGATCCGTTTTCTATGCCGTCACGATCTTCATTTGTTGCAGCGACGTCACCCATAACTCTCTCTCTCTCTCTCTCTCTCTCTCTCTCTCTCTCTCTCTCTCTCTCTCTGGTCTTTGTTGTTGTTTTTTCTTTTTTTTCCTTCGTTTTCTGTTTTTTTTTCTCTTCCTAGTTTCTTTTTTTCTTCTTCCTTTGTTTGGTGTTCTCTTTTTCTCTATTTCTTTCTCTCTGTTTCGTTTTTAAGCCTTTTTCATCTTTTTTTACTTCCTCATCCACTTTTTTATTCAGTCGCTTACTCTCTCTCTCTCTCTCTCTCTCTCTCTCTCAATAATTTTCCATTAGATAATATTTCTCAGTCATTATTTTTCGCTTCTACTCTTCATCCTCTTCTTCCGCCTCCTCCTACTGCTCCTCTTTCTCACCTTTTTCCTCTTTCTTCTCCTTATCATTCTTTTTTTGTTTATTCTTTCTTCTTGTTCTTTTCTCCTCCTCCTCCTGGACACCACTGAGTGACTGAGTGCCGGGGATCGAACCCGTGCCTTCTGAATAGAAGTCAGGGCAGCATACCAACTACGCCACCGATGAGCTAAAGGTCACCGCGCCAGAGGCCACTTCAGCGACCTATTCTGACGCCCCGCCCCTCACTGTGGGCATGAAGGGTGAAGGTGACCCCGCCCACACTCGTGACAGTTGGAAACGCTTTTAATCAACCTTTTGGAGATATACGGTGTATATATTCATCAGAGAAACTGCAATAAATCAGAATGCACGGGTTCAATCCCCGCTGTTATTGCAGTTTCTCTGACTTTAGTGTGTTCACATTTTTTTTATCCTTTTTATCTATTATTTATCTATATATCGATTTGTATTGACGGAGGAGAGAGAGAGAGAGAGAGAGAGAGAGAGAGAATATTTTTTTTTTCAGTATAGTTGTATTTTTTATTATTATCATTATTATCGTCACCATCATCATCATCATCATCATCATCATCATCCTCATCACTATCATCGTACCATCACCATCATCATAGTAACCATGTTATCTTTTTTCCTCGCAGGTGAGTTTCGTCCTCGCACAACACGTGGCCTGTGAGTACCTGCCTGAGAGAGACACTTACACAGGTTGCACAGATATCCAGACCACACGGGTCCCCTGGAACGGATTGATATTTTCTACTTTCTCACCCATAACCATAGCAAAAAAGCATGAATCATTAATAATTTCAACGAAAACCTTACTCTCCTTTCATGATATGTGTGGGTTCGACAGTTCAGAGGCGTGAAAATTAGAAATGCGATGATCTGAGTACGATATTATGGCACCGCTGGCCCCATGGTGCAGACTTTGTGGTCTGTCCGTAAACCTGATTGAAGGCACATCCAATCAAGTGTTCACCAAAACTTTGCATTCACACTTCAGCGAACATTAAGTTGAAGGAAGTGTCGATCGAGCTTGTTTCTATGGGTGTCTATCGTGCCGCACTGGGCCACTGGGGGCGGGAGTTTGTTCTATTCCAGCGCTACAAATTTGGTGAAGAAACATTTGGTGCGGCCTGAACACTCTTGCTTGCTCTTCAGCGTGGGACATTGTAGTCATCGTTTTCTTCGCGTCATTAACAACGTGTACTGAGCTACAACCACAGAGCCTTCACGTATTATGAAACATTCCATCATAAGTTGAGAGAGAGAGAGAGAGAGAGAGAGAGAGAGAGAGAGAGAGAGACAAAGAAAAGCATTCGGATTCGAAGATTAAAAGGAAATAAATGGAAAAGGGAGTAAAAGCATCTCTCTCTCTCTCTCTCTCTCTCTCTCTCTCTCTCTCTCTCTCTCTCTCTCTCTATCTCGCTCGCTCTCTCTCTCTCTCTCTCTCTCTCTCTCTCTCTCTCTCTCTCTCTCTCTCTCTCTCTCTCTCTCTCTCCTACATCACAATATCCTTCAGAAGTTATCACCTCCTCCTCCTCTTTATCCTCTCATTCTTCTCAGATTCGCCCTTCATCTATTTCATCGCCCTTTTTCCATCTCCTCCTCCTCCTCCCCTTGTCCCTCCTCCTCCTCCTCCTCCACTAGGATTAAAATCCGCTCTTTCGAAATTTGCCGACGACACAAATGTGGGTGGGAAGGCCCTCACGATGGCAGACTGCGAAATTATCCAGAGAGACCTGGACCAGATCACTCGGTGGTCAGAAAAATGGCAGATGTCCTTCAACACTATCAAATGTAAAGTAATGCATATTGGATCCAGAAACAACAACCACACATACCACATGGGTGGCGAACCACCATAAGTAGTGCAAGAGGAAAGAGACCTCGGGGTCACCATCAGCAGTGACTTGAAACAAACAAAACACTGCAAGTCCGCCTGTAAGAAAGCCAATACAATGCTCGGGATCATAGCGAGGAACTTCGAATACAAGGCGCCGGGAGTTATGTTATCCTTGTATAATTCGCTGATAAGGCTCCACCTGGAATACGCCGTGCAATTCTGATCTCCAAATTACAGGAAAGACATTGAATTACTTGAGAGAGTACAGCGCCGCACCATGAAGATGATACCATCACTGAGGACGAAGCCCTACGAAGAGCGATTCGAGCGACTCAACCTCTTCACGTTGGAAAAGAGACGACTGCAGGGAGACATGATACAAGTCTTTAAGTACCTGAACAAGCTCAGCAATGTTGTTCACTCCAAACTCTTCACGCTACAAACTAACCTGAGGGCAAGAAACAACGGAAAAACAATTCAAGTAAAGCGAATTTTTCGAATAGAGTTGTTCTCCATTGGAACAGCCTTCCTGCAGAAGTGGTTAGCATAGAGCCCATTAACTCCTTCAAGAAACGCATTGATCGCTACTTTGCTGCATCGGGAGTGAACTGAACGTATCCAAGAGTAGGTACACAAGTGCTTTAATCCTTCCCTGCAAGCCACTCCTATGGCAAACGGATTGATTAAATCACTGAAAGCAGGCAGCCTAGTTATGAGCCAACAGGCTTTCTGCTGCCTGCTAGTCCATGTTTTCCATGTTTTCCTCCTCTTCCCCCTTCTCCTCCTACTCCTCCTCCTCCTCCTCCTTCTCCTCCTCCTCCGTCGATATTCCCATAGTTACTGCAGGCAATTTTGATCTTTGTTGAACTGAGGTGGAGGAGGAGGAGGAGGAGGAGGAGGAAAGGAAAGAAAAGAAACAGGGACAGGGAACGAAAAGGAGCAAGAAAAAGAGGAAACAGAGAATAAGGAGAAAATATACAACGAAGAAGATGAGGAGGAAGAGGAAGAATAAAAGGAGGGAGAGGAGAGGAAGAGAAGGAAGAGGAGAAGGAAGAACTTGAAGATTACGAAATGAATGAAAGGCGAACCGAAATGAGGATAAGGAGGATTAGGAGGCAGAGGAGGAGAAGGAGGTGAAGATCGAAATAGAAAGCAAAAGGAGGAGAGGAAAGAGGAGAGGGAAGAGGAGGAGTAGAAGGAGGAGGAGGAGGAGGAGGAGGAGGAGGAGGAGGAGGAGGAGTAAACATGGAAACATGGACTAACAGGCAGCAGAAAGCCTGTTGGCTCATTACAAGGCTGCCTGCTTTCAGTAATTTAATCAATCCGTTAGCCACAGGAGTGGCTTGCAGGGAAGGATTAAAACACTTGTGTACCTACTCTTGGATACGTTCAGTTCACTCCCGATGCAGCAAAGTGGCGATCAATGCGTTTCTTGAAGGAGTTGATGGTCTCTGTGCTAACCACTTCTGCAGGGAGGCTGTTCCAGTGGCGAACAATTCTATTCGAGAAATAACTCCTGCCGATGTCGGTATTGCATCGCTTTGCTTGAATTGTTTTTCCATTGTTTCTTGTCCTCGGGTTTGTTTGTAGCGCGAAGAATTTTGAGTG
Source organism: Eriocheir sinensis (assembly GCF_024679095.1). Lineage (NCBI taxonomy): Eukaryota > Metazoa > Arthropoda > Malacostraca > Decapoda > Varunidae > Eriocheir > Eriocheir sinensis. The sequence continues at coordinate 5,301,978 of NC_066519.1, forward strand.
ATCAACGTTGCTGAGCTTGTTCAGGTACGTAAAGACTTGTATCATGTCTCCCCGCAGTCGTCTCTTTTCCAACGTGAAGAGGTTGAGTCACTCGAGTTGCTCTTCATACGGCTTCGTCCTCAGTGATGGTATCATCTTCGTGGCGCGGCGCTGTACTCTCTCAAGTAATTCAATGCCTTTCCTGTAATTTGGAGACCAGAATTGCACGGCGTATTCCAGGTGGGGCCTTACCAGCGAATTATACAAGGATAACATAACTCCCGGCGTCATGTATTCAAAGTTCCTTGTTATGAACCCGAGCATTGTCTTGGCTTTCTTACAGGCGGACTTGCAGTGTTTCGTTTGTTTCAAGTCACTGCTGATGGTGACCCCGAGGTCTCTTTCCTCTTGCACTACTTGTAGTGGTTCGCCACCCATGTGGTATGTGTGGTTGCTGTTTCTAGATACGATATGCATTACTTTACATTTGGTAGTGTTGAAGGACATCTGCCATTTTTCTGACCACTGAGTGATCTGGTTCAGGTCTCTCTGGATAATTTCGCAGTGTGCTGTCGTGAGGGCCTTCCCACCCACCTTTGTGTCGTCGGCAAATTTTGAAAGATTGGATTTTAATCCTAGTTCTAGGGCGTTGATATATATAATGAAGAGTATGGGTCCTAACACTGACCCCTGTGGCACTCCACTTGTGACCGGGAGCCACTCGGAGGCCTGTCCGTTGAGTACAACTCGTTGTTTTCTTCCAGTGAGCCAGTCTTTGATCCACGCTGTCAGATTGTCGCCTAACCCCGCCGACTTAAGTTTCTTGAGAAGTCTTTCGTGTGGCACTTTGTCAAAGGCTTTTTGAAAGTCTAGATATATAACATCACTGGGGATATGATTATCCCAGTTTTCATAGATACCTTGGAAGAAATCCAACAAGTTGGTTAAGCATGAGCGCTCATTCCTGGAACCGTGATGAGCATCGGAAATGATGTTGTTGTCCTCAAAGAAATTAACGAGATTTTCTCTGATGGTCTTCTTGAGAATTTTTCCCGCCACTGAGGTCAAGCTGATTGGGATGTAGTTTAAGACCACGCTTTTGTCTCCCTTTTTGTAGATCGGTGTTACGTTCGCTTGTTTCCAGTCTTTTGGAACTTTGTTTTGTTGTAGTGTCAGACTACAGATGGCGGTGAGTGGCTTGAGGATTTGCTGCTTGAGGAGGAGGAGGAGGAAGGGGAAGAGGAGGAGGAGGAGGAGGAGGAGGAGGAACAAAGAAACACAAAGAAAGAACAAACAATAGCAGGTCTGATAGTCCCTACTATGCTGTTTGCGACAAGCTACACAAACTATCTAATCAAAGGTGGAAGATGAAGGACAGCAAAGGCAAAGGCTTCTCCCCAACCCCCCATCCCTCCAGCCAAAGATGGCAGGAAAGGAAAAAGAACCATGCAGCATGGAAAAATTGCATGGAAATTATGTAGGTAAGAGGAAAGAACTACCATTACTGCTACAACTAACCGGTCGATAAAAACGCTCAAGGACACCATTATTCGAAAGAACTTAACGTTATTACGATAATGCGTAATATCTTTGTTGCTGGTTGGATTCAAAATACTTGTCTAATCTATTCTTGAAGGCCGTAACTGTTGTCCTATCACCGATATCACATGGTAGAGAATTCCAAACATTAACGACTTGTTTGAAGAATAAGTGTTTGGCTTCATGCGACGAGAATCTTTTACCACTTATCTTGAATTTTTTATTTATTTTTGTTCTATTTGGTTGATCAATTGTAAAGTAATTTTCCGCATTAATATCACTGAAGCCTTTAAACATTTTAAACACTTCTATTAGATTGCCTCGCATTCTTCGTTTTGATCGGCTGAATAAATTTACTTCTTTAAGCCTTTGTTCATAAGATAAATTATTCAACCTAGGAATCATTTTTGTTACTCTCCGTTGAACCTGTTCTAACTTTCCTACGTATTTTCTGTAATAAGGGGACTTGAACTGTATAAAGTACTCTAGATGGGGTTGAACCAGCGAATCATACAGATTTAATATTACTTTTTCCGATTTATTGTTAAAGACTCGTCCGTTGAAGCCAACCAATTTGTTTACGGTTTTAACTACCTCTGAACAATGCTGACTGTGCTTTAAATCGCTTGATATAGTGATTCCAAGATCCTTTTCTTTACTTACTGCAGAAAGTTGTTGGCCATTCATTACGTACCGAACGCGATTGTTTTTGTTACCGATGCGTAACACTTTACTTTAATAAACGTTAAATTTCCTCTACCATTGATTGACCCAACGTGCAAGTCGATCTAGATCTGATTGTAATGCTTCTTCGTCGAGTGTCGTCGAGTGTCGTCGACCTTACAAGCGATTTTTGTGTCATCAGCAAATTTTGATACTTTGCAAGTGAGCCCATCATCGATATTATTAACATAAATTAAGAAGAGCATAGAACCAAGCACTGATCCTTGAGGTACACCGCTTCTGACATCGAGCCAGTTAGATGAAACACCATTTAGTACTACTCTCTGTTTCCGCTCAGAGAGCCAATGCACAAGCCAATTGTGAATGTTACCTGAGATACCGTGCGCCAATAGTTTACTGAGTAATCGTTGGTGAGGGACCTTATCGAATGCCTTATGAAAATCCCGGTATATGATATCTACTGATCTGCTTTCATCGAATACCTCAAAAAATATAATGAAAAAAATCAAGTAAGGTAGTTAGACACGAACGTTTACTACGGAAGCCATGTTGCAAATTATTTATTATAGTATTTTCTTCGAATAATTTTACCATATTGTCGCGAATGATAGTCTCCATTAACTTACAAACAATCGATGTCAAGCTTTGTCGATAGTTTCCTGGATGAGACTTGTCCTCCTTTTTTAAAATTGGTGTGACATTTGCTAGTTTCCAATCCGACAGAACTTTTCCAGCTGTTAAAGATTTGTGGAATAAGATAAAGAGCGGTTTTTAAATTTGATGTTTGATTTCTTTTAAAATTCTAGGGGTAATTTTGTCTGGACCAGGAGCTTTGCTTACTTTTCAATTGTGCGTAAAATGTCACTTTCTACGATGAGCACACCATTTAATATGTTTTCGGTCCTTCTAACTCTGGCGGTTGAGGTGATAAACAATCTTCGTCGGTGAATACGAATGCGAAAAAGTTTTTAGGATTGTAGCCATTTCATTTTCATCGTTCGTGTGGTTACCATTATCATTAGCAAGCGGTCCGATACCACAAGTGAGTGACTTTTTATTATTTACATAGCTAAAAAAATATTTAGGATTAGATTTACTTGTTTCCGTTATATGTTCTTGAAGATTTTTCTTGCTTCGTTTTATTAATTTCTTGCTTTCACGGAGAATTCTGTCCAACTCTAGTTTGTCAGCCTCACTCTGGGTTGATAAGTATCTACTGTAAACGCGTTTTTTTAAGAGAGAGGCTATTTTTAATTTCGTTATTCCACCATTTGGGTTTCTTCTTAAAAAAATTAACGTCCTTTACGATAGGGTACGTATATGCTTATGGCATTATTCAATATTATGGTGAAGGCCTCCCGACGATATATTAATATATGTTTCCGTCGAAATTATAGTCCAGTCAGAATTATTGAGAAATGATCAGAGTCTTACGAAATTCGCTCTCTGATAATTTGGCACCTTTTCTTTACTAAGAGTTACTTTACTTTCATTCATCTTGATGCTGAATGTGATTATTCGGTGATTGCTACAACTAAAAACTGGACCAACATTTACTTCGTTAACTAAATCAGCTGTCGTTGAAAAGATAAGGTCAAGTATGCTATTTTCCCGCGCGTCGGTTCTTGAAAGTGTTCATGTAAATCACTTTCTAATAAATTTGTGTATAGTTCGAGCCCTGTATGAGAGTTCAACGGTTCGCCACATCTTTTCACTGGCAAGTTAAAGTCCCCCACAATTTCTGACTCGCAACTGCTACTTGCTTCTAACATTAATTCACTTAATGCGTGGCCGATATCAAGTCTCCCCTGGCGGTGTATAGATTAGTCCAACTACTATTTTACGAGATTTATTTTTAATTTCAATGAAGATCGTGTCCACATTGGCTATAATATTTGTCTGTTCTCTCTTTCATGACTAAAAATCATATAACCCAGTAATCTATATTCCGCAATGAAATCTCTATTTGAAGTGTCTATCCAAGACTCTGTGACTCCGATAATGTGATAATAATTTGTAGCTGCGTGTGCTTCTAAGTCTTCAAATTTCGTTACTTAGGCTACGAGCGTTTATATAGCAAGCTTTAAATAATTCGAGTGGTGGTTGCGCGGGTTGAGTGCTCCTTCACGGTGGAGCTGTTGGTGTTCTCACCTTGGCGTTTTTTAGCTTTCGAAGAGCCACTTGGTCACAGAGCAGCCTCCCGAAACGGGCTGCTCCAACAGGTTTTAAGTGGATGCCATCGGCAAGGAACAAGTCTGAATCGTATTAAAAATTGTTCACAAGTTGGCGAACAGGACGTTTTCTTGAGAGCAAAGGGAGTGAAGTCTGTTTTTTTGTGCTGAAGGCCTTACTGTAAAAGCTAGACTCGGCACCGACCCTCGGGAGGATTCCTGAGATTATGATGTTACTGGCATCCGATTTCTGTTTATACTGCTTGATCATGCGGCGGTATTTTTCAAGTAGTTCCTCAGAACGGGTTGTCTTTACGTCATTTGTGCCCGCGTGAATAACAAAGAGGGTGTTTCGGTCGGCATTACTCGTGACATCATCGCACGCTGCGGTGATGTCGTCCAGTCTGGCACCTGGATAACAGTAACGTATTCTGCGGCCGTTTGATGAACAACCACAGAACTCAACCAGGAGGAGGAGGAGGAGGAGAAGGAGGGGGAGGAGGAGGAGAAGGAAAGGACGAAGGGGAAGAGTAGGAAATGAAAGCAAAAGAGGTGATGAAGGACGAGGAAAAGAAGGAGGAAGAGAAAGAGAGAGGGGGAAGAAAATCGAAAAGAAAGAAAAGAAGAGAATGAGAAGAAGTAGAAGGAAGAGAAAGAGATATAAAAGAAAAATTGAAGGGAGAGAAATAGTAGGAAGAGGCAAAATGAGAAGAAGAAAAAGAGGAGAGAAGGAAAATACGGGAGAGGATTAGAAAGGGAAAATATAAGAAGATGAGTGAAGGAAAAGAGAAGAGAGAAGAGACGGAGGAAAAGCGAAAGAGAGGAGGAAGGACAAAGAGAAAAAAATATAAAAACAATAAAAAAGCAAATAAGGAAAAAAAGTGAAAGAAGCTAAAGAAAGAAATTACGGACATACGAACACACAGGAAAGAAGGGAATGAAACAGAAGAGAAAAAAAACGAAAATTGCAAGAAAAAGAATATAATAAAATAAACATAATTAAAAGAGAGAGAGAGAGGAATAACAAAAGGAATAGATAAAGAAGGAAGAGAGAGAGAGAGAGAGAGAGAGAGAGAGAGAGAGAGAGAGAGAGAGAGAGAGAGAGAGAGAATAAATAAAGAGTTAAAGGAAATAAGAAGACAAAGGAACAAGGGAGGAAGAGAGAGAGAAGGAATGAAAGGGAGGAGGAGGAGGAGAAGCAGGAGGAGGAGGAGGAGGAGGAAAGGGATGGAGGCGAAAAATTAGGGATATAAATTTTGTGATATTGATATAGGCATGGAAAGTGTGTGTGTGTGTGTGTGTGTGTGTGTGTGTGTGTGTGTGTGTGTGTGTGTGTGTGTGTGTGTGTGTGAGAGAGAGTAGTAGTAAAAGCATTGGTAGTGGCAGTACCTTTAATATCAAGCTCTCTCTCTCTCTCTCTCTCTCTCTCTCTCTCTCTCTCTCTCTCTCTCTCTCTCACACACACACACACACACACACACACACACACACACACACACACACACACACACACACACACACACACACACACATACATACATATACACACACGCACATTTCCAAAATTTACGATCATAAAGTGAAAATGTTTGAAAGTGAAATTGCTGTCACCTCCCCCGAGAGAGAGAGAGAGAGAGAGAGAGAGAGAGAGAGAGAGAGAGAGAGAGAGAGAGAGAGAGAGAGAGAGAGAGAGAGAGAGAGAGAGAGAGAGAGAGAGAGAGAGAAAGAGAGAGAGAGAAAAAGAGAGAGAGAAAGAGGATAGGAAGGAGAAGAGAAAGGGAGAAAGGAAGAAAGAGAAAGGGTGAAAAAAAAAAGGGTGAAAAATGAAGGAAGGAAGAGAGTGCAGAAGGAAAGAAGGATAGAAGGAAGGAAGGACAGAAGGAAGGGAGGAATGGAGGAAGGAAAAAAAGATACAGAAGCAAGAGAAGTAATAATAATAGGAGGAGGAGGAGTAAGAGGAGGAGGAGGAGGAGGAGAGTAAATAAAATGAAAGTAACAAAAAGAAAGAAAGAAACATACCAGACAGTGAGAGAGGAAGAGCAATAGGAGGAGGAGGAGGAGGAGGAGGAGGAGGAAGCCGAGGAGGCACAGGAGAAGTTTCCAATCTCTTCGTGTTTACGGTAAATAATTGCTCTTCTTTCCTCCTCTCTCTTCCTTCTTTCCTCCTTCCCTCCCTCCCTTCTTCCCTTCCTCATTATCCTATTTTTTATTCCGTTCCTCCTTTCTATCCCCTCTCGTCCGCTCCCTCCCTATTTCCTTTTCTCTCTTTTTCCTTAGTCCTTCCCTCACTCCCAACCTCCCTCCTCCTCCATTCCTTCTTTCTTTCTTTCCCTTTCTCCGAACGTAGAAAGAATGAAAAGAAAGAGAAGAGAGAAGGAGAGACACTGCTTATGAGGGAGAAAGGAAGGAGAGAAGTAATGATGGAACGAGAAAGGAAGGAAGGAAGGACGGAAGAATGCCAGAAAGAAAAAAAACAAGAAAAAAACGAAGGAGTAAAGAAAGAAAGAAAGGAGATAAGGAAGAAAGGAGGGAAGGAAGGAAGGAAGAATTTAAGGAAGGAAGAAAGGAAGAAAGGAAAACAATGGCAAGTAAGAGGATGAAAAGCAGGAGAGGGAGGAAAACAAAAACAAAGGAAGGAAGAAGGAGGGAAGAAAGGAAGGGGTTAAGTATGGGAAGAAGAAATTAAAAAATAAGAAAAATAAATAAATGAAGCAAAGCAAGAAGGATGGGAGGAAGGAGGGAAGGAAGGAAGGAAGGAAGGAAAGAAGGAAGGAAGGAAAGAAGGAAGGACGTGTGAATAAGAGAAAGAAGGAAGAAAAAAAGGAAGGATAGGAAGATAGAGAAAAGGAAAAAAAAAGGAAACGGAAGGAAGGCAAAGGAAGCAGAGAGAGAGAGAGAGAGAGAGAGAGAGAGAGAGAGAGAGAGAGAGAGAGAGAGAGAGAGAGAGAGAGAGAGAGAGAGAGAGAGAGAGAGAGAGAGAGAGAGAGAGAGAGAGAGAGAGAGAAGCATTACCATCTACATTTAATTTTTCACCATAAATATTCCAGTCCTCCTCCTCCTCCTCCTCCTCCTCGTACTACTACTACTACTACTACTACTACACAATATAAATGATACCTCCTCCCATGTTTATTTCCTCGACACATAATCATGGAGGGCTCCGTAGCTTGGAGGTCATTAGCCCCAACTCTGTTCGCTAACGACTGCGGCATTCAACCATATCACTAATACTACCTTACACTACTACTACTACTACTACTACTACTACTCTCCTCCTCCCCTCCTCTTCCTCCTTCTTTTTCTTCTTCTTTTGTCTCCTTTTTTCTCCTTTCATTTCCATATTATTTTCTTCTTCCTTTTCCTCTTATCTTCCTCTTCTATATTCTCCTCGCTTCGTTTATTTACGCTTTTATTTACTTTCTTTCTCCAGTAACAAATCATCCTCCTCCTCCTCCTCCTCCTCTTCCTCCTTCTCCTCCTCCTCCTCCTCCGTGATTGCAAAAGATGGCTGCTGGGACTGGCTGAGGAAGAGGGGAAAAGAGGGAAGAGGAGGAGGAGGAGGAGGAAGAGGAAGAGGAAAAGAAGGAGGAGGAAGAAAGAGAAGCGAAGATTTGTGGAGGAAAGGAAGGAGGAGCAAAAGTGGAAGAAAAGAGGAATGAGAAGAAGAGGAAGAGGAAGAGGATGAAGAGAAGAAGGGGAAAGATGGAAGAGAGGAAGAAAGAAAGAAAGAGAAAGAAGGAGAAACAAGAGAAAGGGAGAAGGGATGGAAGGGAAGGGATTAGAGAGAGAGAGAGAGAGAGAGAGAGAGAGAGAGAGAGAGAGAGAGAGAGAGAAAGAAACGGATATAAAAAATTAAATGAAGCGAGAAGGCCTCATGCTCCTCTTCTCCTCCTCTTTCTCCTATTCTCTCCTCCTTTTCTCTCCTCTTCTTCTTAATCATCTTCTTATTTCTCTCTCCTCTTTCTTACCTTTATTTCCTTTTTCTTCTATCTTTCTTCTTCTTCTTCTTCTTCTTCTTCTTCTTCTTCTTCTTCTTCTTCTTCTTCTTCTTCTTCTTCTTCTTCTTCTTCTTCTTCTTCTTCTTCTTCTTCTTCTTCTTCTTCTTCTTCTTCTTCTTCTTCTTCTTCTTCTTCTTCTTCTTCTTCTTCTTCTTCTCTCTCTCTCTCTTCTTTCTTCTTCTTCTTCTTTCTTCTTCTTCTCTTCTTAGATAACCCCTCGTTTTCTCATTTTCTACTACACTTTTCTCTCTACTACTCTCCTTAATTGGGTCACAAAGAACAGACTCGGAAAAAAAGGTTAATAAACTCTCTTATTAAAGCCTTCGGGGGGGGGGGGGTTGGAGAGAGAGAGAGAGAGAGAGAGAGAGAGAGAGAGAGAGAGAGAGAGAGAGAGAGAGAGAGAGAGAGAGAGAGAGAGAGAGAGATAGAGAGAGAGAGAGCGTATGTCATTGTTTACGAATTTATCTCTATACTTTCTTTACGTACGAAATAAGTCGCGTTCTTTATGCTGCGTGTTGCAAAGTTTCCCCGGTGCGATTTTTCTCCCGGTTCATTGTTTTTGGCTTAAGTAGACGTATAGAGATGTGAGGCAAGCCGAGTTTTAGTGTAGAAGTCAGGGCAGACAGAGAACCAGGTGGAGAGGTGGAATTTGAACCTTTACCGAGGCTAGATGGAGTACACTAACACCAGACAGAGAACCAGGTGGAGAGGTGGAATTAGAACCTTTACCGGGGCTGGATGGAGTACACTAACACCAGACAGAGAACCAGGTGGAGAGGTGGAATTAGAACCTTTGCCGGGGCAGGATGGAGTACACTAACACCAGATAGAAAACCAGGTGGAGAGGTGGAATTAGAGCCTTTACCGGGGCGGGATGGAATACACTAACACTAGACTGAGAACTAGGTTGAGAGGTGGAATTAGAACCTTTGCCGGGGCAGGATGGAGTACACTAACACCAGACAGAGAACCAGGTGGAGAGGTGGAATTAAAACCTTTGCCGGGGCGGGCTGGAGTACACTAACACTAGACAGAGAACCAGGTGGAGAGGTGCAATTAGAACCCGTAAAGGAGCAAGATAGAGTAAACTATCATAAGTCTTCCTTTTCACTTTCTCCTTTCCCCCAGGGAGGACTCCCCTTCTGGCTGCCGACCCGTGAGGTGTCTTGATAACTCCTCGGACCTCTTTCTTCTCAATTTCTGTAACATTCGCGGTCTTCGTTCTAATTTTCATTGTGTGGAACACCATCTCTCTTCCTCTAAACCTCACCTTCTCTTCCTCACAGAAACACAGGTTTCTGAGGCCACTGACAGCAGTCTGTACTCTGTTCCCTCCTTCTATCTCTATCCTAAATTTCAATGCAAAGCTGAATGTTGCGCCTACGTGCGCAACGACATCACTTGCTCTCGTGCCCACAACCTTGATTCTTCAGAATTTTCCACCATCTGGCTTAGACTTCATTGTCATTCTATTACTAAATACATCTGTGCTGTTTACCTCTCACCTAACTCAACTAACTATGTAAAATTCTTTGACTATTTGAACTCTAAAGTGGAGCACATCTTGACCCACTCTCCCTTGCTGAAATCTCCATCCTAGGAGATTTCAATGTTCACCACCAGCTTTGGCTTTCATCCTCTTTCACTGACCAGCCTGGTGAACAAGCCTACAACTTTGCTATCCTCAACGACCTAGAGCAATTGGTCCAGTACCCTACACGTATTCCCGACCGTCTTGGAGACAGGCCCAACCTCAAACCCTTTTGCTTATTCTGTTAAACTGTTCTCTCCGTTGGGCTCCTCCGATCACAATCTTATTTCTGTATCCTGTCCTATCGCTCATGTACACCCTCTGGACCCGCCGAAGAGGCGATGCTTCGAGCATTTTGCTTCAGCTCGGTGGGACGACCTGAGGATGTACTTTTCCGATTTCCCGTGGAATGATTACGCTTCCAGGATGGAGACCTCTCTGTGTGTGCTCAGCGCATCACAGAGGTGATTGTCTCTGGAATGGAGGCATACATTCCACGTACTTTCTCTACTCCTCACGCTAAAAAGCCTTGGTTTAATCACGCTTGTTCTCGTGCTGTCAATGATAGAGAGGCAGCTCACAAAAGGTACCAGAGCCTTCAAACTAATGCTAACTACAAACTTTACATTTCAGCCCGGAATCGTGCCAAATCTATTCTCCGACTAACCAAAAACTCTTTCATTAATAGAAAATGCCTAAAACTTGCTTTCTCTAACTCTTCCCGTGACTTCTGGCATCTAGCCGAAAACATCTCCAACCTCACTTCTTCATCTTTCCCTCCACTCCTCAGTCCTGACGGCAACACTGCCGTCTCATCTCTCTCTAAGGCTGAACTCTTCTCTCAAACTTCTTCTAAAAACTCCACTCTGACTCTCTTATGCCTGTTACAAAGATTCTTCAAAATGATGTTTTCTATGCCCTCTCTGGCTTCAATCCTCAGAAGGCTTATGGACTTGATGGAGTGCCTCCTATTGTCCTTAAAAACTGTACCTCCGTGCTGTCACCCTGCCTGGTCAAACTCTTTCGCATCTGCCTGTCAACAACTACCTTTCCTTCCTGTTGGAGGTATGCCTTCATACAGCCTGTGCCTAAGATGGGTGACTCTCTCTCTCTCTCTCTCTCTCTCTCTCTCTCTCTCTCTCTCTCTCTCTCTCTCTCTCTCTCTCTCTCTCTCTCTCTCTCTCTCTCTCTCTCTCTCTCTCTCTCTCTCTCTCTCTCTCTCTCTCTCTCTCTCTCTCTCTCTCTCTCTCTCTCTCTCTCTCTCTCTCTCTCTCTCTCGCTCTCATTTGCCGTGATTGGCCCATTGGTGACGTCACGCCGCCGCCCAGCCAAATACCGCCCGACCAGGCCTCGCGTCCACCAATCAGTGGGCGGGGAGTTGTGTAAAGGAAACAGACGGGCCCGAAATAGAAGGATAAAAGTGTGTTTGGAGATAACTAAGAGGAGGAGGTGCAGGAGGAGGAGGAGGGGGGACTGAGGAGAAAGAGGAGGAGGGGGAGGAAGGAGAGAAAATAATGAAAACAGAAGGAGGAAGAGGAGAAATACAGAGGAATACATACATAGGAATACATAGGAAGAACAGACACCAGAAGACCAATCGGTCTATGGCGAGGGTGTCTGTTTACTACCGCTACTTCTAGTAATCTACGTGTGGTAGAACAGGACAGAATAGATGAAGGCTCCTCCCCACCCACCTCTCCCTCCGGCAACGTGCCGGCAGGAAATAGTTAGAAGAGAGCACCATGTACCTTTAAGGAAGAAAGGGACATGGAAATTTTACAGTAAAGAAAGAAATAAGAGGAAATTACTACCCTTAACTTACACTACTGGTAACCTAAGCTGTGGGGGGAAAATTACTTCATTACATAAGAACATAGAAACACAGGGAGACTTGACGAGGCCGAGTGGCCTACACAGGGCAGCCCCAGAATCCTCCCTAATACTCACGATGGGTGAGGTGTAGTTTCAGGGGCACAGGTGGAGGGTTGATCCTCGTTTTACCGCCGGTACTAGGCACGCACCAGTAACCTGTCACCTTACTGCACCCGCACCTCACTCCATCTGTCATGCGGACATTAACTATTGCTTTACTCTATTGTTAACTTACGCTACTTGCAATCTAGGTTGTGGGGGAGAATAATATGGATTTAGGCTGAGGTCTTTGCTGCAATCTGTCTAAAAACATGCGAAGAAGGGTCAGTATAATCTTATATCCCTGAAGTACTTATCCAATGAAGACTTGAAACTATTGATACTCTGTGCGGTAACTACTGACGGTGGGAGTCTATTCCAGTGATCGACGACTCTATTATTGAAAAAAACTTCCGCGCACCAATGTGTTACATCGGTTTCCCCTTAACTTCATACCGTTGCTGCGTGTTATTGTGTTGGTGTCTCTCTGAAATAGACTATCCGGGTTAATGTTGTCGAATCCATTAAGGATTTTGAACACTTCAATTAAGTCCCCTCTTATCCTTCGCTTTTTTTAGGGAAAACATATCTAAACGCTTTAAACGCTCGTCATATGGCAAGTTTCGGAGCGCTGCAATTTGTTTGGTTGCTCGTCGCTGTATCTTTTCTAGCAAAACTTGATCTTTGACAAAGTTCGGTGACCAGAACTGAACGGCGTATTATAGGCGTGGTCTTACAAATGCTAAATATAATCTCTTCATAAGTTCGGGTGATTTAAAATCAAAGTTTCTTGAGATTAATCCTAATATCATATTGGCTTTTTTACTCGCTGCAGAACATTGATCACTCATTTTAAGAGTGTTACTGATAATGACACCAAGATCTTTTTCCTGTTTTACTTAGCTGAGCTCATGTCCTTGAATCTGATATTTAAAGTTGGGATTTTTTTCACCTATGTGCATTACTTTACATTTATCTACGTTAAAACTCATTTGCCATTTTTCGCTCCAGTCGGCAAGTCTTATTAAGTCTGATTGAATATTCTCGCAACTTTGACTGTTCATTACCGTACCTCCTAATTTGGTGTCGTCGGCGAATTTGGCTACTTTTGAATGGATATCAGTTTCTAAGTCGTTCACGTAAATTATGAATAGTGTTAGCCCCAGGACCGAGCCTTGGGGCACGCCACTGGTGAAGTGTTGCCAATCCGATGCTTCACCATTAAGAACTACACGTTGTTCTCTGTTGGTGAGCCAGTCATGAATCCACGCACACAGATGGTCGTAAATACCGTGGGAACGCAGTTTTGAAATAAGCCTAACGTGGGGAACTTTATCAAACGCTTTCTGAAAATTTAAGTAAATTACGTCATATGGGCTTCGGGCGTCCCAACATGTATAAACATCGTTGAAAAAGGTTAATAGGTTGTTAAGGCAAGACCGATTACTACGAAATCCATGCTGACTATCAGTTATCAAATCATTTGTTTCAAGGAAAGTGATCATTTTATCCCTGATTATTTTTTCGAATAGTTTAATTAGGACAGACGTAAGGCTGATGGGACGATAATTACTGGCTTGTTTTTTATCTCCTTCTATAAAGGTCGGGGTAATATTGGCCTTTTTCCACTCGAGAGGCACACTGGCCTGTGCTAATGACTTGTTAAATATTAATGTTATGGGTAATTCTAGCTGTTGACTACATTCTCTCAACACGCGAGGAGATAAATTATCGGGGCCCGGACATAGGAAGAACAGACACCAGAAGACCTGGCGGTCTATGGCAAGGGTGTCTGTCTTCTAACGCTACTACTAGTAATCTACGTGTGGTAGAACAGGATAGAATAGATGAAGGCTCCTCCCCACCCACCTCTCTCTCCGGCGACGTGCCGGCAGGAAATTACTATCCTTAACTTACGCTACTGGTGACCTAAGCTGTGTGGGAAATTATTTACACAAAGTCTTCTAGTTGGCGCCGTTCTGCAGTTTGTCTGAAACATACGAAAAGGGTCAGTAAAATCCTTATCCCTGAAGTACTTATCTAATGAAGGCTTGAAAATATTGATACTCTGTGAGCTAACCACTGACGGTGGGAGTCTATTCCAGTGATCGACGACTCTATTATTGAGGTTTCTGCGCGCCAATGTGTTACATCTGTTTCTCTTTAACTTCATACCGTTGCTGCGTGTTATTTTATTGGGGTCTCTCTGCAATAGACTATCTGGGTTAATATTTTCGAATCTATTAAGGATTTTGAACACTTCGATTAAGTCCCCTCTTACCCTTCGCTTTTTTAAGGAGAACATATCTAAACGCTTTAAACGCTCGTCATACGGCAAGTTACGGAGCGCTGGAATTTGTTTGGTTGCCCGTCGCTCTATCCTTTCTAGCAAAACTTGATCGTTGATATAATTCGGTATATGGAGGATATTGAGTAGAATGGGAAGGAAACGAAGACAAAGATGGAAAAAAATCAAATGAATCAGTAATAATGTTAAGAAGACGGATTAAAGAGGAGGAGGAGGAGCAGCAGCAGGAGCAGTAATCGTGTTTTAAAGAAAATGTGAGTGAAGAGAGAGAGAGAGAGAGAGAGAGAGAGAGAGAGAGAGAGAGAGAGAGAGAGAGAGAGAGAGAGAGAGAGAGAGAGAGAGAGAGAGAGAGAGAGAGAGAGAGAGAGAGAGAGAGAGAGAGAGAGATTTACATAGATTTACATGGAAAATCAGACCACACAGACCCCATGTTCCAGACTAGGTGATCTGTCCTTAAACCTAAGTGAAATGGCTCCAAAACTTTGCATTTTTACTCTAATTAATATTAAGTTGAAGGAAGTGTCGGTCGAGCTTCTTTTTTAAAGAAGCCAATCATGTTACACTGGACCACTGGAGGTGGGAGCTATTCCATTCTCGCACTATAATGTTGGTGAAAGAAAAATGGTGGTCTGAAGTTACTTGTCTACATTTAAGTTTTGTGCCGTTGTTCCTCGTTCGCAAAGTGTCATCGATCATAAACAATTTTTATTTATCCACATTCGTAAAACTATTAAGTTAAAATATCATCGTAGGGTTTGTTGCGCAAGGAAGGGATCATATTTGCTGCCCAACGTTTAACACCTTCTAATTTAGCAATGTCTTTTGCATGGTAGGGAGACCAAAACTGTACTGCGTACTCCAAGTGGGGTCTGACTAAACTATTGTAAAGCGGAAGTATTACTTCTTTGTTTTTTAATAAAAAAAATATTTTAATGAAGCACAACATTCTGTTCTGTATCGATGCACTTTTGTGAGAATTTGAGGTTTGACGGGATTTTAACACCCAGGCCCTTGACGCATTGAACGCTTTTGAGAGAGAGAGAGAGAGAGAGAGAGAGAGAGAGAGAGAGAGAGAGAGAGAGAGAGAGAGAGAGAGAGAGAGAGAGATGGTCCCTTTTCGTTATTGACCTTCAAATCATCATTATCATCATTAACTTCTTCTTCTTCTTCTTCTTCTTCTTCTTCTTCTTCTTCTTCTTCTTCTTCTTCTTTTTCATCTTCTTCTTCTTCTTCTTCTTCTTCTTCTTCTTCTTCTTCTTCTTCTTCTTCTTCTTCTTCTTCTTCTTCATCATCATCATCATCATCATCATCATCATCATCATCATCATCATCATCATCATCATCATCATCTTCTTCTTCTTCTTCTTCTTCTTCTTCTTCTTCTTCTTTTTTCTCTTTTTTTTCTGTCTGCTTTTATTCCAGTTAGATTTTTTATTATGTCCTTTTCTACTTTCTCTCTGCGGTATTTTATTATTATGCGTATTTTATTAATAATTTCTTCTTCTTCTTCTTATTATTATTATTATTTTTATTATTAATATTATTATTATTATTATTATTATTATTATTATTATTATTATTATTATTATTATTATCATTATTATTATTATTATAATTATTACTATTCTTCTTCTTCTTCTTATTATTATTATTATTATTATTATTATTATTATTATTATTTTTATATTTTATCTATGTTCTAGTTCATAAAGAATGGGTATGCATCTCTCTCTCTCTCTCTCTCTCTCTCTCTCTCTCTCTCTCTCTCTCTCTCTCTCTCTCTCTCTCTCTATCTATCTATATATATATATATATATATATATAAATATATCTATATATATATATATATATATATATATATATATATCAAGCGAAGGAATCACTATATCAAGCGATTTAAAGCCCGGTCAGCATTGTTCAGAGGTAGTTAAAACTGCAAACAAATTGGTTGGCTTCATCGGACGAGACTTTAATAATAAATCGGAAAAAGTAATATTAAAACTGTATAATTCGTTGGTTCGAACCCGTCTAGAGTACTGCGTACGGTTTTGGTCTCCCTATTACAGAAAAGACATAGAAAAGTTGGAACGGGTTCAACGAAGAGTAACAGAGATGATTCCAAGGTTGAGAAATTTATCATATGAACAAAAGCTTAAAGAAGTAAATTTATTCAGCCTATCAAAACGAAGAATGCAAGGCGATCTAATAGAAGTGTTTAAAATGTTCAGTGATATTAATGCGGAAGAATACTTTACAATTGATCGATCAAATAGAACAAGAAGAAATCACAATTTGAAGATAAGTGGTGAAAGATTCTCGTCCCACGAAGCTAAACACTTCTTCCTCAATCGAGTTGTTAATGTTTGGAACTCTCTACCCTCCGATTTATTATTAAAGACTCGTCCGATAAAGCCAACCAATTTGTTTGCAGTTTTAACTACCTCTGAACAATGCTGACCGGGCTTCAAATCGCTTGATATAGTGATTCCAAGATCCTTTTCTTTACTTACTGCAGAAAGCTGTCGGCCATTCATTACGTACCGAACGCGATTGTTATTTTTTCCGATGTGCAACACTTTACACTTGTCAACGTTAAATTTAATTTCCCATTGACTTGCCCAACGTGCCAGTCGATCTAGATCTGATTGTAAAGCTTCTTCGTCGAGTGTCGCAGTTACTTTACTAGCAGTTTTTGTGTCATCAGCAAATCTGGATACTTTGCAAGTTCATTAACATAAATTAAGAAGAGCATGGGACCAAGCACTAATCCTTGAGGTACGCCGCTTCTGACATCGAGCCAGTTAGATGTAACACCATTTAGAACTGATCTCTGTTTCCGCTCAGAGAGCCAGTCCGCAAGCCAATTGTGAATGTTACCCGAGATACCGTGCGCCAATAGTTAGCTGAGCAATCGTTGGTGGGGGACTTTATCAAATGCCTTTTGAAAATCCAGATATATGATATCTGTTGATCTGCTTTCATCGAACAGCTCAAAAATATAATGAAAAAAATCAAGTAAGTTAGTTAAGCACGAACGTTTACCTCAGAAGCCATGTTGCGAATTATTTATTATATTATTTTCTTTGAAGAGTTTCACCATATTGTCGCGAATGATAGTCTCCATTAACTTACAAACAATCGATGTCTGGCTAATTGGTCGATAGTTTCCTGGATGAGACTTCTCCCTTTTTTTGAAAATTGGTGTGACATTTGCTAGTTTCCAATCCGACGGAACTTTTCCAGCTGTTAAAGATTTATTGAATATGATGGAGAGCGGTCTACAAATTTGATGTTTGATTTCTTTTAAGACCCTAGGGGTAATTTTGTCTGGACCAGGAGCTTTGCTTACTTTAATCTTTTCAATTGTGCGTAAAATGTCACTTTCTACGATGAGCATGCCACATAACATCTTTTCGGTCCTTCTAACCTCCGGCGGTTGAGGTGATGAACAATCTTCGTTCAGGATTGTAGCCATTTCATTTTCATCGTTTGTGTGGTTACCATTTTCATTAGCAAGCGGTCCGATACCACAAGTGAGTGACTTTTTATTATTTACATAGCTAAAAAATTCTTTAGGGTTAGATTTACTCGTTTCCGCTATATACTCTTCAAGATTTTTCTTGCTT
This sequence comes from Eriocheir sinensis, assembly GCF_024679095.1. NCBI lineage: Eukaryota > Metazoa > Arthropoda > Malacostraca > Decapoda > Varunidae > Eriocheir > Eriocheir sinensis. The sequence goes on from NC_066519.1 coordinate 5,319,725, forward strand.
CGTTTTATTAATTTCATGGTTTCGCGGCGAATTCTGTCCAACTCTAGTTTATCAGCCTCACTCTGAGTTGATATGTATCTACTGTATGCGCGTTTTTTTTTAAGAGATAGGCTATTCTCAATTTCGTTATTCCACCATTTGGGTTTTATCTTAAAAGCTGAACTTCTGTTTCGATAGGGTACGCATATGCTTATGGCATTGTTCAATATTGTGGTGAAGGCCCCCAAGAATTATCAATATCTGTTTCCGCCGAGATTTCAGTCCATTCAGAATTATTTAGAATTGATCGGAGTCTTACGAAATTCGCTCTCTGATAATCAGGCACCTTTTCTTTACTAGGAGTTACTTTACTTTCTTTCATATTGATGCTGAATGTGCTTGTTCGGTGATCGCTAAAACTAAAAATTGGACCAACATTTACTTCGTTAAATAGGTCAGCTGTCGTTGAAAAGATAAGGTCAAGAGTCGGTTCTTGAACGTGTTGATGTAAATCACTTTGTAGTAAATTTGTGTACAGGTACACAAAAACCCCATCTTTTCACTGGCAAGTTAAAGTCCCCAACAATTACTGCCTCGCAACTGCTACTTGTTTCTAATAATAATTCATTTAATGCGTGGTCGATATTAAGGGTCTGCCTGGGCGGTCTGTAGATAAGTCCAATTACTATTTTACGAATTTTTTTTTATTTTATTTCAATGAAGACCGTGTCTACATTGGTTATAATATCTGTTTTCACGGATACTGGATGGAGAGAGTTGTAGATATAAAAGATAACGCCTCCACTCTGTCTGTTCTCTCTTTCATGACTAAAGATGGTATAACCCGGTAATCTATATTCCGCAATGAAATCTCTATTTGAAGTGTCTATCCAAAATTCTGTGACTCCGATGATGTGATAATGATTTGTAGCTGCGAGGACTTCTAAGTCTTCAAATTTATTACGTAGGCTACGAGCGTTTACATAGCAAGCTTTAATGTGATTCGAGTCGGGGGTTTCGCGGTCTGAGTGCTCCCTTACGGTGGAGCTGCTGGTGTTCTCGCCTCCGCGTTTTTTGGCTTGCGAAGAGCCACTTGGTCACAGAGCAGCCTCCCGAAACGGGCTGCTCCAACAGGGTTTAAGTGGATGCCATCAGCAAGGAACAAGTCTGAATCTTAGTTAAACTGTTCCACAAGTTAGCGAACTGGACGTTTTCTTGTGAGCAAAGGGACTGAAGTCTGTTGTTTGTGCTGAAGGCCTTACTGTAAAAGCTAGATTCGGCACCGAGCCTCGGGAGGATTCCTGAGATTATGATGTTACTGGCATCCGTTTTACGTTTATACTGCTTGATCATGCGGCGGTATATCTCAAGCAGTTCCTCAGAACGGACTGTCTTTACGTCATTTGTCCCCGCGTGAATAACAAAGAGGGTGTTTCTGTCGGCATTTCTCGTGACATCATCGCACGCTGCGGTGATGTCGTCCAGTCTGGCACCTGGATAGCAGTAACGTTTTATGCGGCCGCTTGATGAACGACCACAGAACTCAACCAGCTGACCACGAACCATGGAGTCCCCAACTAAGCGAGTCTCAAACTCATCCTTCATGGTGTCTGCCAGCACCTGGAACCTATTGAAGGTAGTGGGGGTCAGTAAATCCTTGGTTGCCTGCTTCGGTTTGGCTCCATTCCTTACAGGTTGGAACCCGACATCCTGTGAAGCAGGAAGAGAAGCGTTAAGTGGGGCAGGCTGGAAGTTGTCCTGTGAGACCGGCTGGGAGTTAGACTGTGAAGCAAGCTGGGCCTTAGCCTGTGAGGCAGGTTGGGGGTCAGCCTGTGAGTCAGACTGGTGGTTGTCCTGTGAGGCAGGCTGGGGGTTAGCCTGTGAGAGAGGCTGGGGGTTAGCCTGTGAGGCAGGCTGGGGGTTAGCCTGTGAGGCAGGCTCCGGGTTAGCCTGTGAGGCAGGCTGGGGGTTAGCGTGTGAGGCAGGCTGGGAGTCAACCTGTGAGGCAGGTAACACGTCCTCCCGTGAAGCAGGAAATTCGTCTGATGGGGGCACAGTCTCGGTGGAGGGCCTCTCCACCATCGATGGTGGAATCACTGCCACATTGCTTGCAACAAATTCCTGAAGGGCTTCGAATTTCTTTTCAAGATCATTATGTTTGACTTTCCATTCAGTCACAGCCTTCTGAAGTTGTAATCTTTGAACGCAGAGGCGGCAAGTTCTACTCAGCTGGAAGTACTGAGCTGCAAATCGTCCAGGACAAACGTCACACTTACGGAGGTTCGAAGGCATTGTTTGAAATTTAAGCGAGTTAACAGTTTGGGCAAATATTAAAAGCGCTTTCGAAATAACTTAAAGTGTGACCATAAATTGAATTGGATAAAAATTGTGCATGGAAATTAGATACTGCTGTGTTAGATGCCTCCAACACTGGGAGTTCACTCCCACAGGGTCTTGAAAACGCCTCAAAGACCAATCGCTTGTCCTGAGCCTCGGTTACGAGAGAGACTTTCACAACCCGGCGCTTTTCAGCTATTGTCCTCGAAGTTTTGTCCCATAGAACGGGGCCGGCGTAGTCACACAGAGCAGAGCTGGCAAGGGAGGAGAGGAACCAGCAATTTGTTCCCACTCTCCGAAACGTCTAACCCAACTCTGCGACCCTTTCGAGGCCTGGCCAGTGGCACCTGTCACCAGGTGTTCTCCACCAACTCTAGAGAGTATCAGACGCCCTTCCTGAGAGACCAAAAAGCTGAAATATTCCTTGATATAAGAAAACCCCTCAGAAACTCCACCTAGAAGCCAGGAGGTACAACCTCAAATGACCCACGGAAGACATCTCTTTCAGGAGAAAACAAGAACCAGTTGTTATGCAGAATAGAGATGGGAGTTTTTTTTTTTTTTTTTTTCACATTGCGGCCTATTGCGCCGGTAGGCTTCTTCCCGGTGGATCCTGATGGTCGGTCCAAGGCTTCTTTCCGGTGGATCCTGATGGTCGGACCAGCCCGTTCTGACGCAGGCGAGTGTTTATAGTGGCGCCATCTTGCATTGGCTCATGCTGCCCTCCCAGAGCTCATCTTTGATCCTATAATCTAGAGTCCGGGTTGATAGGTGGTCTTCTGGACAGCATGTGGGTAGTTTTAAGCCACTCGGCGGCGGCTGAAAAATCCCAGCTTGGTGGCACCGGGCGGGGATTGAACTCGCGTCCTCCTGAACACGGGGCCGTTACTCTGACGACTCAGCCACCGCCGATAGAGGAGAGGGGCGGGGAGCTCACACCGCCAACTGGTTCCCAGGGAGGCTTTTTAGTGTAGAAGTCGCTACACTCCTCTACATCGCAGGCCTACATAATTAGGCACGGTCCAGCTGACTAGGACCCTGGAACTCCAGCCATTATCTCATAAAGAGATCCTCTGCCTGCAGTCCAATCTACCACTGCTGCTGCCCAGAAGTTTCACCGTGACCCAGGCACGGGAAACAGATCAGGTATTACACCTTGTCCAAGGGTGACCTGAGACTATGTAGGGCAGGGACGTCTAGTTCCCTGAGGTGAAAACACTTCACCCGCATACCTGGGAGAAGAAGGAGACGGTGGAGGAGGAGGAGGAGGAGGAGGAAGAGGAATACATAGGAATACATAGGAAGAACAGACACCAGAAGACCTGGCGGTCAATGGCGAGGGTGTCTGTTTACTACCGCTACTACTAGTAATCTACGTGTGGTAGGACGGGACAGAATAAATGAAGGCTCCTCCCCACCCACCTCTCCCTCCGGCAACGTGCCGGCATAAAATAGTTAGAAGGGAACACCAAGTGCCTTTAAGGAAGAAAGAGACATGGAAATTTTACAGTAAAGAGAGAAATAAGAGGAAATTACTACCCTTAACACTTCAGTCGTGAAGTAGAATTAGAGTAAGAATACACTACAGTCGTGGAGTTGAATGAGGAGGAGGAGGAGGAGGAGGAAGATGAAAAGAGTTGAAAAGTGTAAAGAGGAAAGAGGAAAAACTGAGAGAAGAGAGAAAGGTGAAGTATAAGAGGAAGGAAAAGCAGGAAAATATAAGTAGAAGGAAGAAGAGTAGGGAGAGGAGGAGGAGGAACACACAGGATCACAAAGAAAGAACAAACAACAGCAGACATGATGGTCCTTACGAGGCTGTTTGTGACTAATAATGACTATCTAATTAAAGGTGGAAGATGAAGGACAGCAAAGGCGAAGGCTGCTCCCCCTCCCCCCCACCCTCCTCCAACCAAAGCGGGCAGGAAAGGAAAAAGAACCATGCAGCCTGGAAAAACTGCAAGGAAAGGATGCATGGAGGAGGAGAAGGAGGAGCAGGAGAAGGAGGAGCAGGAGGAGGAGGAGGAGGAGAGGAGGCTGAAACACGTTCCCTACAGAGTCATTACGAGTCCAACTTTGTTCCGGCAACCTAATTGTGTGTCTACCCTGCATGCCGAGTGAGAGAGAGAGAGAGAGAGAGAACAAACAAAAAGTTAAAAGAGGGGAAAAGTGATTTTTTCACAGCATAGGAAACAACTTTAGGGCAACAAAAAGAAAGTGTAGAAAAAAGTCCAATAGGAAAAAAATGTTTGTGCGCACTTTATTCCATGTCCATCCAAGGGATTATTATTATTTTGAATGATTCATAAAAAAAACTACAACAAATATGGAATCATTGACACACTATGCTCCAAAAAGCAGAAAGTAAAGAGTGGCCAAAAGAGAGATTAATTTCGGACGGAGAGGTGTCTTGATGCACTCCTTTTGAAAGAGGTCAAGTCATAGGCTGGAGGAAATACAGACGAAGGAAGGCTGTTCCAGAGTTTACCAGTGAAAGGGATGAAAGAAGGGAGGTGCTGGTTAACTCTTGCATAAGGGGTTTGGACAGTATAGGGATGAGCATGAGTAGAAAGTGGAGTGCAGCGGGGCCGCGGGAAAGGGGGAGGCATGCAATTAGCAAGTTCAAAAGAGCAGTCAGCATGAAAATATCCATAGAAGATAGAGAGATGCAACATGGCGGCGGATTTTAAAAGGTAGAAGACTGTCAGTAAGAGGAGGGAAGCTGATGAGATGAAGAGCCTTAGTCTCCACTCTGTCCAAAAGACCTGTGTGAGTGGAGCCCCCCACACGTAAGATGCATATTCCATACGAGGGCGAACAAGGCCTCGTATGGAAAGCATCTGTGCAGGGGAGAAGAACTGGCGGAGACGATACAGAACGCCCAGCCTCGAGGAAGCTGATTTTGTAAGACATGAAATGTGAAGTTTCCAGTTGAGATTTAGAGCTAAGGATAGTCCGAGGATGTTTAGTGTAGGAGGGTGACAGCTGAGTGTTGTCGAATAGTAGTGGATCCGTGTTTGGAAGATTGTGTAAAGTTGATAAGTGGAAAAATTGTCTTTTTGAGGCGTTGAAGGACACAAGGTTCCTCTTACTCCTATCGGAAATAAGAACATGGTCTGAGGTTACGCGTTCTGCAGCCTCCAGTCTGGAGTCTTGTAATTTTTGTTTTGAGGGTCTCCTATTGAAAGAAGTTGAATAATGCAAAGAAGTGTCATCAGCGTATGAGTGGATAGGACAGTTTGTTATGGAAAGAAGATCATTGATGAATAACAGGAAGAGAGTGGGAGATAGGACAGAGCCCTGTGGGACACCACTGTTCATTGGTTTAGGGCAGGGGTTCCCAACCTTTTTGTTCCTCTGTACCGCTTGGGCATTTTTATAGGTTCTCGTGTACCCCTAAAAAATTAGGATAAAAAAACGATGAAATTGTAATATTTTGATATTAGTTTATAATGAAATCTGTATGTGTAGATTGATGATATAATTCAAATAACAGTTTTGCTTACTAGAATGAGGAAATTGAAAAAAAGAAAAAACATGACATTGTGCAATTTGAATGCAGATTACAGCACCATGTATTGTACAGTAGTAGTATTCTCTCGGACACAATGTACACCCCGAAAAGTGCAAATGCACCACTGGGGGTACATGTACCCCAGGTTGGGAACTCCTGGTTTAGGGGAAGAACAGTGACCATCTACGCGAGCAAAGATAAAACGGCCGGAAAGGAAGCTGGAGATAAAGGAACAGGGAGAAGGATAGAATCCGAAGAAGGGTAGTTTAGAAAATAAAGACTTGTGTCAGACTTCAACGAAAGCTTTCGATATATCTAGCGCATCTGAGAAAGTTTCACCGAAACGGCTAAGAGAGGGTGACCAAGAGTCAGTTAAAAGAGCAAGAAGATCGCCAGTAGAACGCCCCTTGCGGAACCCATTCTGGCGATCAGATAGAAGATCAGAAGAGGATAGGTGCTTTTGAATCTTCCGATTAGGCCCCCTTCACACGAACGGTTATCTCCCGCGCGGTAGTATGGCCGCGCGGGTGAGTGTCCTAGAAGGCATTTCTCCACACGAGCGGTTGTCTCCCGCGCGGTTCGTATGCAGCAGTGCACATAATACTTATCAGTTTGTCGAGACTTGTTTGTTTGTTTGTTCGAGATGGAGGACGTAAAGAAGAGAGTGATCTCTGTGTATATAATGAACAGGGTGTTAAAGAAGAAGCGACTACGTAAATGGTGGACCCACCCAATAAACAGTCCTAGGCTCCTTCGAAGAGCATTCAATACATTCTATTCTGACCTGAAAGCTTATGAAGAAAAGTTTTTCAATTATTTCCGCATGTCATCTACATTTGAAGAGCTTGTGAGCAAAATGGACCTCTGCCTAGGGTTAGCAATGATAAAATCAAATTGATTTAATCATATGATTAAATCATTGATTTTTTTACTAAAAAAAAATCATGATTTTTTTTTTTTACTAAAAGTATTCCATAAGTTAAATGATGTGCTCTAAAGATGATGAAGTTAAACAACCTATTCATGTGCAATGACTAATTTATTTTCTTCAAGGTATATGCCAAAAAAAAAAAAAATCCTTCATTATTATAAATGCATAAGTAGGAACTGACAACTGAGATGAATTAATCCTTGAAATATGTGTGAGTAGCCTATCCTGGAGAAGAGATATCATATCTATGTTGCCTAATCTATGTATCAATGTAATGCTAATGGCAAATACTCGTGTAAATTAAGGAGATATAATTTGTTTAAGATGTGTGACTCCTCAACAAGTATGTATCTGGATCCTCGACTGTCCTCAGACTTACAGGCCCTAAACTTAAACTTAAAGTAACCTATGGAGACTTTCAAATCACTCAGCAGGAGATATATATATATATATATATATATATATATATATATATATATATATATATATATATATATATATATATATATATATATATATATATATATATATATATATATATATATATATATATATATATATATATATATATATATATATATATATATATATATATATATATATATATATATATATATATATATATATATATATATATATATATCCTGCTGAATGAATTTTGCCGGTGACACTGATACATGTATGGCAGGAACTCAGCAAATAATGTTATGTAAATAGATTTTTTTAAGAAGCCCACTTTGGCTTGATTTCACAGGGCTTTCATGCAAGAACGATTATTGATGAGGAAATGCTGCCGGACAGCATTTATATTTTCTCTCGTTTACCAATAAATAAAAGAATGAGAATGATCAGCTACATTATTACTAACATTAGTATCACTTATTATATTGAAGTGTAATTGTTGAAAGTCCCAAAGAAATACAGATAATTTACGAAGATTGAAAAAATACCTGGTAATTCTTTACAAGAATTCTGCTACTCCAGTGTTCCCCACCACTAAAAACAAACCAGGGGGGGAAAAGGAAACTGACTGAAATATGGGACTCACAAATTTACCACCCCAAATCCCTAAAATAGGGAAAATTTTCTACTCCCAAAAGTGTACTGAACTGTGTATTTCCGACAGCTTACACTGTACGTCAGGTATATTTAAACTACTCCAACCTGTCTTTACCTAACCTAAACTCGACCCTCCCTCTGCTAAGGCAGGTTTCTCTTTCTGCCTGTCTCGTTAGTCAAGTGTGTGACTGACAAGATGGGCAGATACAGAGAAGCCCTCCTCAGCAGAGGGGGGGGGGGGGTTCGAGTGGGGTAAAGCCTCATCGTTACAAGGGGGTCGTGGGTAGGTTAGGGAAAGTTAGGTTGGAATAGTTTAAATATATTCGACATGCGGTGGGGGTAGGTCCACTACGCTGGCATTCGTCAACAGGATGGCTGCCAGGTTATATTAGAATAGATTACAAGACAATATATTAATGGAACTTCCCTTAAACTTTTGAGACTAGGGAATTTTCCCTATCTTAGGGAACTATTTTATGGTAATTTTGGAGGCCCATTTTTCAATTAATTTGACTCCCGCTCCACAACCCCAATTCCCCACAGGTCCCCAGACTTTTCTTTGGGGGTAGGGAGGGGCTGGAATGGCAGAGGGGGAGGCGGACTTCTTGTAAAGAATTACCGAGTGGCTCAAGCTTCGTGGGCCCTGTGACCCAATACTCGCTGGCTGGCAACTCTGGAATATACCTCATTAACTGAAGATGGTCACTATAGTATGAATGGGGAGGGGATAATGATCAGGGATAGTGATTTCATTTACTTTCCTAAAGTCCACTACAGGTCGAAATGAACCATCTTTTGGGGGGATAAAAGTGATGAATCCACGGTAAATGTGATTCTTGAATGACTCCTTGAGCTAACATGTCATCCACCACCAGTAAGTGCCCTACGAAGGCACATAAGAAACATGGAAACATGGAAACATGGAAACATGGAAACGCAGGCAACAGAAAGCCTATTGGCTCATTACGAGGTTGCCCGCTTTGGTGATTTAATCTGCTCGACAGCCTGGGGCCTGGGGAGCAGATGAAAGCACCTCGACATTGAGGAGCAGATGAAAGCGCCTCGATATTGAGGAGCAGATGAAAGCAACTCAATATTCAGTTTACTCCCGACGCAGCGAAGTGACGGTCGATTCTATATTTGAAGGAGTTGATAGTATTCGCATTTACTACTTCTGAAGGAAGATTGTTCCAGTGACGGATGACTCGGTTTGAAAAGAAACTCCTTCCGATGTCTGTGTTACATCGACTAGACTGAATGGGTAAACCGTTATTTCTAGTTCTTAGGTTGGTTTGCAATTCAAAGAAATTGGAGTAATCGACGTTATTGAATTTTTTTAGATACTTGAAGACTTGAATCATATCTCCTCGTAGGCGTCTTTTCTCCAATGTAAAGAGATTGAGTCGCTTGAGTCGTTCCTCGTACGGTTGAGCCCTTAAGGTTGGTATCATTTTCGTGGCGCGTCGTTGAATCCTTTCCAGTAAATCAATGTCCTTTCTGTAATTAGGAGACCAGAACTGTACTGCATACTCGAGGTGCGGTCTTACCATGGAATTATACAAGGATAGCATCACGTCTGGCGTTTTACACTCGAAGTTCCTCGCTATGAACCCGAGCATAGTGTTGGCTTTGTTGTATGCTTTTTTACAGTGATTCGCGTGTTTCAGGTCACTGCTGATAGTGACTCAAGATCCTTTTCCTCCTGCATCGCTTGCAGAGGTCTCCCATTCATGATGTATGTGTTTACTATTTCTGGACCCAATGTGCATGACTTTGCATTTGTCAACATTAAAGGACATTTGCCATTTTCCGACCATTTGATAATGTGATTGAGGTCTTTCTGAATGATTTCGCAGTCGGTCTTTGTGAGGGCCTTTCCCCCCACCTTAGTGTCATCAGCAAATTTCGATATTGTGGATTTCAGTCCTGATTCGAGGTCGTTGATATATATGATGAAGAGAATGGGTCCCAGCACTGACCCTTGAGGCACTCCACTAGTGACTGGAAGCCAATCGGAAGGCTGTCCGTTGAGTAGTACTCGTTGTTTTCTGTCGGTGAGCCAATCTCTTATCCACGCGATCAGATTGGCTCCAATGCCCGCCGAGTGCAGTTTTTTAAGGAGTCGCTCGTGTGGTACCTTGTCGAAGGCTTTCTGAAAGTCCAGGTATATAACATCACTGGGGATGTGGGCATCCCAGTTCTTATATATACCTTGGAAGAAGTCTAATAAATTCGTTAGGCAGGAGCGCTTGTTTCTGAAGCCATGCTGGGTGTCGGAGATTACATTATTGTCTTCTAGAAACTTAACAAGTTTGTCTCTAATAATCTTTTCGAGTATTTTTCCTGCCACTGATGTCAAACTTATGGGCCTGTAGTTTAATGCAACGCTTTTGTCTCCCTTTTTGAAAATTGGTGTTACGTTCGCCATCTTCCAGTCTTCCGGGACCTTTTTCAATTGAACAGACTGGTTGAATATGTTAGTGAGTGGCTGAAGTATTTGTTGTTTAAGCTCTTTTAATAACCGCGGGGACAAACCGTCAGGTCCTGTTGACTTGTTCGTGTCGAGTTTATCCAAATACTCTTTCACTTCTTGGTCGCATATTGAGTCAATTTTCAGGGGCGTGATTCCCTCGGCGGGTCAGGGTTCTCAGGCATGGTTTCGATGTTCTCGACTGTGAATACGGATGCGAAGTTACTGTTGAGGATTCTGGCCATCTGTTTACTGTCCTGAGTTGCAGCTCCAGTCTCGTCTGTCAGGGGACCAATATTGATTTTACTTTCTTTTCGATCTGATGTATGTGAAGAATTTTTGAGTTTGTCTTGATGTCACGCGCTATTTGTTTTTCGTAGTTGCGTTTACTACTCCGAATAAGGGTGCGACAAGCTCTGAGGCTGTTGTGGTACTGAGTACGGGCTTCGGCCGTGTCATTCTCTTTCATTAGGTTATAATTCCTTTTTAAGTTTACCGCCCTTTTATTTCTCTGGTCATCCACGGTGGATCTACGGCACCATTTACTCGCCTGGGTTTCGTCGGCACTGTAGCCTTTTCTACTCCCAAAAGCTTATCTTTGAAGTTGTTCCACGTTGTCGATTGTATTGTCGGTTAGGTGAAGTTGGTCCCAGGTCGCGGAGGAAGCAGCTCACGGGCTAGGTTGAAATTTGCTTTTTGTAGTCTGGTATCACTGACGGATTGTCTACGAGTTTGTGACTTATGTTGACATTGAAACGGATTAAGTGGTGATCGCAACCGTTAATTTTTCACCAACTTCACAGTCGCGAATGAGGTCGGGTCGCTTACTAATAACAGATCCAGCAGATTGTTTTCTCTTGTTGGTTGAGTTACAACTTGAGTGAGGAACGAATCCTCCACCATTTCTATAAGCCTGTTACCCTCTTGATCTACAGTCAATTGTCCCCAGTCAATGTTAGGGCAATTAAAGTCCCCAATTATTATTGCTTGTTTACTTTGTGTTAAAAGTGAAGCTCTTCGTACAGGGCAGTGTCATCGGCTGCTTGTTGTTTTGGAGGCCTGTATACGATCGCAAGTGTTAGTTTCTTATTATTCGCAGTTATTTCCACATAGACGGAGTCGTAATTCTCTGCATCCTGTTTGTCTATTTTATGGCAGGGAGCGTACTTTTTACGTAGCAAATTACTCCTCCTCCTTTCTTGTGCATTCGATTTTTTGGAAGCTTTCGTACCCGACATGACAGTTCAGATACTAGATGTGCAGAGTTGGCCCAAGTCTCTGTGATGGCTACCACATCTGGTTTCTCAGTTGCAATATACGCCCTAATTTCGTCCTTTTTGGGTAATAGACTGCGTGCATTTGTGTACAAAATGGAAATGTGACTACTGGTTTGGCCGCGTTGAGTTGAATGAGTTCGCTTGTCGGAGGCGTCGTTGGTTACACAGTTTCTTGCAAGCCGCATCGACGCTACGGTTCGGTTGATCAAGGGTTGCCTTTGCCTTGCCCTCGCCTCCAGTTTTTTGAATAGCTTTTCGAGAAGCTTTCAACTGCATCGTTCAGGAGCCTTCCTAGCCGCGCCGAACCAACCTCGTTCAAGTGGAGTCCGTCCTCCCAAAACAAATCTGGGCGCTGGTTGAAGTGATGCCATGCGTTCGTGAACCCTACGCCTTCATCGTTACATAACTGCTTTAGACTAGTGTTGACGCCGTACGCTTTACTGTTGTTGTATCCGGCGAACGTATTGACTCTCGGTAGAATTCCAGAGACGATGATGTGAGGGGACTTGGTCTTGTATTTCCGAATGACTTGACGGTATTTTGCTAACAGGTCCTGAATTTGAGTTGACTGAAGGTCGTTGGTTCCCGCATGGATCAGATACACTGTGTCGTCCTTCGCATTTACTGAAACTGCATCGACAGCTGATTCAATATCGTCCAGTTTGGCTCCGGGGATACAGAAACGCTGCCGTGTCAACGTATTCCGACCACAAAACTCCGTAAGTTGGCCTCTCACCACACTGTCTCCAACTAAATTGACTCTAGTAGTTAGTTTGCCCATACCAGGAAACAGCGTCTGGTTCGTACAAGTGACAGCTGGTAGAATGGTCTTGTGATTTCTTCTGGAAGGGCGCGAGGTACAAGAGGGAGCGCTGGCTAAGGTGGGATTGGAAGTGGTGGTGGTGTTAGTAGTGGGTGGCTGGGAAAGGGTGGAGGGTGAGGTGTGGATGGAGGGAGATGTGGTATCAGAAGTGGAGGAGGAGGCGGAGGTTGAGTTCGTGTTGGAGGTGGAAGTGGAGGATGGAGTGGTGATGAGGATAGGGGAGGAGTCAAGGGTGTTGGAGGGAGAGGAAGGGAGAGCGGGAGAAAGGGGAGTGGTACTGTGGATGGAGGTGGATGGGGTAGGAAGGGAGGTGGATGGAGTAGAAGGAATGGTAAGGGTGGCGGCGGGATCAGGCGTTGCAGAGGAGTGGGGTGGTTGAGGCGAGGCAGAGGAGATCGTGTTGGAGGTGGAAGGGGAAGATGGAGTGGTGATGAGGATAGGGGAGGAGTCAAGGGTGGTGGAGGGAGAAGAGGGAGTGGGAGTGGATGAGGTAGCAAGGGAGGTGGATGGGGCGGAAGGAATATTAAGGATGGAGGCGGGTTCAGGCGAGGCAGAGGAGGAGGAGGAGGTATGTAGTTGGGTCAGAACGTCAGAATATGAGTTTGAGGAGGAGGAAGCTGGAGTAGGAAGGGCGGGGAAAGAAGAAGAAGAAGAAGAAGAATGAGGGGTAGGGAGTTGAGGGAAGGCCATCATGGTGTCCCAGATCAACGCATTGGAGCGTTGTAGTTCCTCGTTGGTTGTTTGTAGTGCCTGAATACGTAAGTCTAAGACACAGTACCTACACATCGAGTCGCTGGCTTGGTAATGAATCGCAGCATATTTCTTTGAACGAGTACCTGGATTATGGTCAATACGATGGGCATTTTCCCTGGTATTGATAGTGTTTGATCACTGGAAATCACTGTCCATACACTGACAATGTTAAAAATAAAGTTGTCCAGTTTTAGCAAGGGTGGCACAGACACCACACCTAAAACTTACTCAATCTGCTATGCTCCGGCATGAAACTGTCCTCCAATGGCCGAAAGGGAGATTGCTTGAGTTCTCATGAGTGATTTTTCACGTGCATGGTGCAGAATCTTCGCCACACCACCAGCAGAGTCACAAAACTGCCTATGGAAAGGCCCACAACAACCAAAGAAGACTGCTCGGTTTCTCATTGGAGCCTTTTCACGTTCATTATACAGAACCTTTGTCAAAATACCATCAGGGACATCAAACTACCCGTAGAAAGGCCCTCAAGTACTCGGTATACTAATAAGCCACCAACTCTCTCATATCACCTGGTTCCAAAGGCAGAAAAGGAGATTGCACGGGTTCTCATGAGGGCTTTTTCACGTTCATTATACAGTAGCTTCGTCAGACTACCA
>NC_066519.1:5335981-5373481 GCF_024679095.1 Eriocheir sinensis
CAAATCTCCTTTATTCTTCTTTATATGTTATTCCATCCTTGCTTTTCTTTTTGTATCATTTCGTTTTCTCTTCCTTTCCTCCCTTTTTGGTAACTCCTTCCCTTCTTATATTTCTCTTCCCTCACCTACACACACACACACACACACACACACACACACACACACACACACACACACACACACACGAAAATTGCCAACGTGAATCTTCATAAATTCGAAAACTTGTTCTTAATGGTTTTTGGTCTTACTTAAGGGTCATTATCTCTCTCTCTCTCTCTATCTCTCTCTCTCTCTGTCTCTCTCTCTCTCTCTCTCTCTCTCTCTCTCTCTCTCTCTCTCTCTCTCTCTCTCTCTCTCTCTCTCTCTCTCTCTCTCTCTCTCTCTCTCTCTCTCTCTCTCTCTCTCTCTCTCTCTCAATAATTTAGAGAAGTCGTTTTGCTCATTTAAGATTTTGAGTAATTCGCCATTCTCATTTTTAATGTGGGAGACTGTAAAGGTGGTTTTCCTGTGTGTGTGTGTGTGTGTGTGTGTGTGTGTGTGTGTTTTCGCTATTATAATGCTGGGATCACACACCCGCGATTTCGCTCTGCGACGGTTAGCGATTTTGTAAATTTCGGAAATCGGCATATACGCTCGACATCGTAGCGACGTCCCTGCGATTAGTCGCAATAATCGCGCGGTAAAGTTCGCACGACTTGCGGGTGCCGGCCCATCGCGCGAACATTTTGAAATGTTCAAAAAGTTCTCAAAGTCTGCGATTTTGGCCAAATCGCACGATTATTCGCACGGTTAGCGAGAGACCATCACAGTGTGCGCTCGCATACCCTCGTCAAACGTAAGGGGTCGCGGTGTATGCGAACGTATATGCTAGTGACTTTGAACATCGTGCGTATGGCAGCGATGCTGCTTCGGGAAGCGAGATGGCAGCGAAAGAGCGGGAGGGTGTGAAAAACCGTTGGCGATACTCTTCTCTTATTTTGGATTTATGAACACTAGGGTATTATTTGGCATTTATGAATACTATTCTATTATTTTGCATTCATGAATACTAAGCTATTATTTGGCAGTTAGGAATAATATGCTATTATTATAAATTCATGAATATTAGGCTATTACTTTGCAGGCAAGCAGGGTAGCGGCGTGTGGCAGGACAGAGTGAGTGCGAGCGTAGGGTCGCTCGCCAACGGTTTTTCACACCTTGCTCTCCGAAGCAGCGTCGCTGCCATACGCACGATGTACAAAGTCGCTCGCACATACGCTCGCATACGCCGCTACCCCTTGCGTTTGACGAGGGTATGCGAGCGCATACTGCGATGGTCTCTCGGATAACCGTGTGAATAATCGTGCGATTTGGCCAATATCGCAGACTTTCTGCGAACTTTTTGAATATTTAAAAATGTTCGCGCTACGGGCCGGCACCCGCAAGTTGTGCGAACTTTACCGCGCGACTATTGCGACTAATCGCTGGGACGACGCTACGATGTCGAGCGTATATGCCGGTCTCGGAAATTTTCAAAATCGCCAACCGTCGCAGAGCGAAATCGCGGATGTGTGATCCCAGCATTGGGTCCTCTCCCACATAGCCGATTTCGCACTACGATGGTCCACGATGGCCCATCCCTCAAAATCGGCGTTGGCTGTCGTGGACCGTAGTGTGTCATCGTGCGATTTCAGACCGAAAATGGGTCACAACGACATGGCGAGGGAGGATCGCACGTCTACGCACGACTATATCGCATACAACGACGACTGTCGAGCGGGCATCGAGGCATGGCCGCACGACATCGCACGACATCGCATGACATCGGCCGACATGTCGGCGCATATGTCAGTACGGCAGCGTACGACGTACTCGATGACAGCCCGACATGAACGATGGCCTTTCGAATATTGCACGACTGTCGCTCGAAGGGCGCACGACACCACAACGACGTCGAGCGCACGTCGTGCACTTACCGTGGGTGGAGGTGTGTCTACCCTGTAACTTGAGATAGGTACAGGCAGGAGGAAGGACCCCTGGGCGGCTGAGGAAGGCGGTGAAGGTGGTGATGGGCGAAGCAGGTAGCGTGAGTGGACGCGAGGAGACCGGCGAGCAGACAGGGGCGATGGAGCAGGTAGGAAGACACCTACCGAACGGGCGCAAGCCACTCCCGGTGAGGTATATATATGGGAGGTGAGAAGGGAGCTGAAGCCCTCCAAAGACCCTTCCCATGTCCTCACTAACCGTTTCCCTATTGTCTCACCAACACCGGAGAGTAGTTCAGCATGCTCTCTAAAGACAGATCCTCTCTTTATCCACACCACACTACATTCACATAACATATACACCTTTTTCCAAAATTCAAAATTCAAAATGGCTCAATTAAGCAATGCCTCGGAGTCCCCGCCTGGGGGGGGGACCACAAATTCCCCCAGGGAGGACTCCCCTTCTGGCTGCCGACCCGAGAGGTGTCTTGATAACTCCTCGAACCTCTTTCTTCTCAATTTCTGCAACATTCGCGGTCTTCGCTCTAATTTTCATTCTGTGGAACATCATCTCTCCTCCTCTAAACCTCACCTTCTCTTCCTTACCGAAACACAGGTTTCTGAGGCTACTGACAGCAATCTCTACTCTGTTCCCTCCTACTATCTCTATCCTAAATTTCAATCCAAAGCTGGATGTTGCGCCTACGTGCAACGACATCACTTGCTCTCGTGCCCACGACCTTGACTCTTCTGAATTTTCCACCATCTGGTTAAGACTTCACTGTCATTCTATTACTAAATACATCTGTGCTGTTTATCTCTCACCTAACTCTACCAACTATGTAAAATTCTTTGACTATTTGAATTCTAAAGTGGAGCACATCTTGACCCACTCCCTTCGCTGAAATCTCCATCCTAGGAGATTTCAATGTTCACCACCAGCTTTGGCTTTCATCCTCTTTCACTGACCATCCTGGTGAACAAGCCTACAACTTTGCTATCCTCAACGACCTAGAGCAGTTGGTCCAGCACCTTACACGTATTCCTGACCGTCTTGGAGATCGGCCCAACATTCTAGACCTCTTCCTTACCTCAAACCCTTCTGCTTATTCTGTCAAACTGTTCTCTCCGTTGGGCTCCTCCGATCACAATCTTATTTCTGCATCCTGTCCTATCGCTCCTGTACATCCTCTGGACCCACCGAAGAGGCGATG
The DNA here is from genome assembly GCF_024679095.1 of Eriocheir sinensis. NCBI lineage: Eukaryota > Metazoa > Arthropoda > Malacostraca > Decapoda > Varunidae > Eriocheir > Eriocheir sinensis. The sequence goes on from NC_066519.1 coordinate 5,339,161, forward strand.
CTTCTGGCATTTTGCTTCAGCTCGGTGGGACGACCTGAGGATGTACTTTTCCGATTTCCCGTGGAATGATTATTGCTTCCAGGATAGAGACCCCTCTGTGTGTGCTCAGTGCATCACAGAGGTGATTGTCTCTGGAATGGAGGCATACATTCCTCGTTCTTTCTCTACTCCTCACGCTAAAAAGCCTTGGTTTAATCACGCTTGTTCTCGTGCTGTCAATGATAGAGAGGTAGCTCACAAAAGATACCAGAGCCTTCAAACTAATGCTAATTATGAACTTTACATTTCTGCCCGAAATCGTGCCAAATCTATTCTCCGACTAACCAAAAATTCTTTCATTAATAGAAAATGTCAAAACCTTGCTTTCTCTAACTCTTCCCGTGACTTCTGGCATCTAGCCAAAAACATCTCCTCCAACTTCACTTCTTCATCTTTCCCTCCACTCCTCAGTCCTGACGGCAACACTGCCGTCTCATCTATCTCTAAGGCTGAACTCTTCTCTCAAACTTTTCTAAAAACTCCACTCTGGACGATTCTGGGCATATTCCTCCTACTCATCCACACTCTGACTCCTTTATGCCTGTTATAAAGATTCTTCAAAATGTTTTCTATGCCCTCTCTGGCCTCAATCCTCAGAAGGCTTATGGACCTGATGGAGTGCCTCCTATTGTCCTTAAAAACTGTGCCTCCGTGCTGTCACCCTGCCTGGTCAAACTCTTTCGCCTCTGCCTGTCAACATCTACCTTTCCTTCTTGCTGGAAGTATGCCTTCACACAGCCTGTACCTAAGAAGGGTGACCGCTCCAATCCCTCAAACTACCGTCCTATTGCTTTACTTTCTTGTCTATCTAAAGCTTGAATCAATCCTTAACCGTAAGATTCAAAAGCACCTTTCCACTTCTGACCTTCTATCTGATCGCCAGTATGGGTTCCGCAAGGGGCGTTCTACTGGTGATCTCCTAGCCTTCTTAACTGACTCTTGGTCATCCTCTCTTAGCCGTTTCGGTGAAACTTTTGCTATTGCGCTGGACATATCAAAAGCTTTTGATAGGGTCTGGCACAAATCTTGCTTTCTAAACTACCCTCCTACGGTTTCTATCCTTCTCTCTGTACCTTTATCACCAGTTTCCTTTCTGACCGTTCTATTTCTGCCGTGGTAGACGGTCACTGTTCTCCTAAATCTATTAACAGTGGTGTCCCACAGGGTTCTGTCCTATCTCCCACTTTTTCTGTTGTTCATTGATGATCTTCTTTCCAAAACGAACTGTCCTATCCATTCCTACGCCGATGATTCCACTCTGCATTATTCAACTTCTTTTAATAGAAGACCCACCCTTCAGGAACTTAACGACTCAAGGCTGGAGGCTGCAGAACGCTTAGCCTCAGACCTTACTATTATTTCCGATTGGGGCAAGAAGAACCTGGTGTCCTTCAACGCCTCAAAGACACAGTTTATCCACCTATCCACTAGACACAATCTTCAAAACAAATATCCACTATTATTTGACAAAACCCAGCTATCACCTTCCTCAACACTAAACATCCTCGGTCTATCCTTAACTCAAAATCTCAACTGGAAACTTCATATCTCATCTCTTACTAAATCAGCTTCCTCGAGGCTGGGCGTTCTGTACCGTCTCCGCCAGTTCTTCTCCCTGCACAGTTGCTGTCCATATACAGGGCCTTGTCCGCCCTCGTATGGAGTATGCATCTCATGTGTGGGGGCTCCCTCACACAGCTCTTCTGGACAGAGTGGGCAAAGGCTCTTCGTCTCATCAGCTCTCCTCCTCATACTGATAGTCTTCACCTCTTAAATTCCGCCGCAATGTTGCCTCTCTTTCTATCTTCTATCGATATTTCCACGCTGACTGCTCTTCTGAACTTGCTAACTGCATGCCTCCCCCTCCCGGCCCCGCTGCACTCGACTTTCTACTCATGCTCATCCCTATACTGTCCAAACCCCTTATGCAAGAGTTAACCAGCATCTTCACTCTTTCATCCCTCACGCTGGTAAACTCTGGAACAATCTTCCTTCATCTGTATTTCCTCCTGCCTACGACTTGAACTCTTTCAAGAGGAGGGTATCAGGACACCTCTCCTCCCGAAACTGACTTATCTTTCGGCCACCTCTTTGGATTCTTTTTAGGAGCAGCGAGTAGCGGGCTTTTTTTTTTGTTCCCTTGAGGTGTCTCCTTTGCTGTAAAAAAAAAAAAAAAAAAAAAGTGTCGTCAGCCGACGGGCGCGCGGTATACTACGGGGCAGCGGGCAGCCTCGGGCATCTGTCGCTGGCAAGCGCGCGCGATTTAAACCGTCGACCGACGTCGGCCGACGTCGGCCGATGTCGGCCGATGTCGGCCGACGTCGGCCGACTATGAGGATTATGTCGGCCGACGTCTTGGAGCCATCGCACGTCCCCCCCCCGACATCGGCCGACATCGCACGACGTCGTACGCTGCCATCGTGGGTATCGAGCTGTCGGCCAGCGTCGGCCGATTATTTTGAACATTCCAAAAAAATCGGCGGTCGTCGCCGATGCTCCGCTGTCGGCCGACGTCGGCCGACGGGGGCCGACGTCGGCCGACCCCCGTCGACCGACATAGGGGATTATTCGTGCAAGCAGCGTAATCCTATGCCGATGGCTATACTTTTGACGCCGATGCTCACATTTCGGAGCATCGTAGACCATCGTAGTGTGAAATCGGCTATGTGGGAGAGGAGCATAATAATTTAGTGTGTGTGTGTGTGTGTGTGTGTGTGTGTGTGTGTGTGTGCCCGCCTATTAGAGGTCGTACAGCGACGCGCCCTCTACGTTTTCTCGACCATGCTTGCGGCGTCGAGCGTTGTCGAACGGCTAGACGAGGGGCGGTCGTGCATAGTCGCCAGGCCCTGCGTTCATCGCGAACCGTCGCAAGGGGTTTTATTTTCAAAATTGGGCTCCTCTGCATACAGTCGCGCGGATTCACTCACGATTCACCTCGACGTCCCCTCGCCTGTCGCCCTCGTGTGCGTATAGGCGAGCGACCATCCCTCGCCATGTTGCTGTGAGTTGAAACAGAGGCAAACTCGCAGAGACAATGGCGATAATCTCACGATTTCGTGCATTTTCAAAATCGCCAACCGTCGCAGAGCGAAATCGCAGATGTGTGATACCAGCATAACAAAGGTACACAGGTTCGCATTTCATCACCTCCGTTACGCTTATCACATAATATTTTTACAACGCCAGAACATTCATCATCATTTGTCATCACCACTTGTCATCACCACCATATTCATCATGATGCATGCCTTTCATCACCACTATACTCACCATCATTCGTGCCTTTCATCACCACCACTATACTCACCACCATTCGTGCCTTTCATCACCACCACTATACTCACCACCATTCGTGCCTTTCATCACCACCACTATACTCACCATCATTCATGCCTTTCATCACCACCACTATACTCACCACCATTCATGCCTTTCATCACCACCACTATACTCACCATCATTCATGCCTTTCATCACCACCACTATACTCACCATCATTCATGCCTTTCATCACCACCACTATACTCACCACCATTCATGCCTTTCATCACCACCACTATACTCACCACCATTCATGCCTTTCATCACCACCACTATACTCACCATCATTCATGCCTTTCATCACCACCACTATACTCACCATCATTCATGCCTTTCATCACCACCACTATACTCACCACCATTCATGCCTTTCATCACCACCACTATACTCACCACCATTCATGCCTTTCATCACCACCACTATACTCACCACCATTCATGCCTTTCATCACCACCACTATACTCACCACCATTCATGCCTTTCATAACCACCACTATACTCACCACCATTGAGGAGGCGGTGGCTGAATGGTTAGCGTGACGGCCCCGCGTTCAGGAGCTCCAGGAGGGACGCGGGTTCGAATCCTGGCCGCCGCACAGCTGAGGTTTTTCAGCCACCACCGAGTGGCATAAGACTACCGACATGCTGGCCTGAAGACCACCCATCAACCTGGGCTCTAGATAACCTCTCCAAAGAGAGGCTCAAAGATGAGTTCCGGGGAGCAGCATTAGCCAACACTGATGGCGCCACTATAAACACTCGCCTGCGCCAGAACGGGCTGGGCCGCCCATCAGGCCACTCTACGAAGGGCAGAGACACATAGGGAGGCTTGGTGGGCGACGTGTTTCAGGTGGCGGTCGAAGCGCAGCTCTCGGTCCAAGTCCACTCCGAGGATCCTGGCGTAATCCTGGAGCGGGAGGGTGACGGGGCCAAGTATCACCCTTCCTTCGACAGCTTGTGTGGCTGCCGGGGACCGAGAGATCACCATCGCCTGAGTCTTCTCAGGAGCAAAGTTCACCTGCCAGCGCTCCCCCCACTCCCGTATCAAGCGTAGTTGCTGGTTGACCTCAGCAACCGCTTGCTGGCTTTCTTGGCGAGGGTAGGAGAGGGAGAGCGTGCAGTCGTCAGCGTATGCAGAGACTGCTGGCAGACTCCTGAGAAGGTCGTCGATGTACAGATTCCAGAGGACAGGTCCCAGCACAGATCCCTGAGGGACTGAGGCACCCACTGGGAGGTCCTTGGACTGCTGGCCGCCGACGACGACGTGGAGGCTTCTTCCTTGAAGGTAGTCGCTCATCAGCATCAGCAGGTGTCCTTGGACGCCTTTGGCACGAAGCTTTTCCACCAAGCCCGCGTGCCACACCCGGTCAAAAGCACCCGCCATGTCGAGAGCGACGACAATGGTATCCAGGCCGGTGTCTAGTGAGTCCTGCCAATCCCTGGAGAGGAGCAGCAGGAGGTCTGAAGTGGAGCGGCCAGATCTGAACCCAAACTGCTGGTCAGTGATGAGGGCGTTGTTCTCGAGGTGGCGGGTGATGGCCTCCACCACTATTCTCTCGAAGATTTTTCCAACTACAGACAGGAGGGAGATAGGCCTGTAGTTGGCAGGGTCAGATCTGGCCCGCTTTTTGTGAACCGGCACCACGCGAGCCTCCTTCCATATAGAGGGCCAGGTGTTCTCCCGGACACTAGCCATGAACACCTCCGAGAGGGGTCCTACCAGCTCATTGGAGCAGTGACGCAGCACATGTGGGCTAACGTTGTCAGGACCAGTGGCCTTCCTGACGTCCACCGCTCTTAGAAGGCGCTCCCAGGGGAGTGTTCTTAGCCCAACTTTATTCTGTATTATGATGAATGATATTCTGTCGACAACTCCCGTCCCCCGAAACCTTAAATACTCATTGTACGCCGATGACTGTGCGATATGGCACACCTCGCCGTACGCACAGTTCCCGGCTGGGCGGATGCAAGTTGCACTTAACTCCGTCCAGTACTGGGCCTCGCGGTGGGGTTTTAAGTTTTCAGTTCATAAATGTATCGGTGTTATTTTTACTTTACGTAAAGTACCTGATTTGCGCTTAACTTTAAATAACCAGCCGATACAGTTCAAAAATTCAGTTAAATTCCTAGGTCTTCACTTTGATAGCAGACTCAATGGGAAAATTCACGTAAATAACTTGCTTGTTCGTTGTAGTAAGAAAATAAATATCCTAAAATACTTATGCGGCACCTCTTGGGGAGCAGACAGAAAATCTTTAGTAATGGTGTACAAATCCCTGATACGAACTCACATCGACTATGGGACAATTACATCCGGGAGGATGTAATTGTCTCACCTTTTTTTTTTTTTAAGTGGTATGCATGTGCTGAATGGATGACTGTGTGAATGATGATAATAAAAACAAAAACAACAACAAAATAAGCAAAACCTTGAAAAAAAAAATATGGCCTAATAGCCCAGCCAGGGCTGATGGCAATAATAAGAAGAAAAAGTCCTCCTCCTCCTCCTCCTCCTCCTTCTGCCCTCTTCTTTTTCCTGTCTGTTCCCATAACTATGTTATAGGTTCGGATGGAAAGAAAGGGGAATGAGAGAGAGAGAGAGAGAGAGAGAGAGAGAGAGAGAGAGAGAGAGAGAGAGAGAGAGAGAGAGAGAGAGAGAGAGAGAGAGAGAGAGAGAGAGAGAGAGAGAGAGAGAAATTCGATCCTCCCTTGAGTATTCGTGCCTTGCGTGGGGGGGAGCTGCCAGTACCCATCTCGCGCTCCTCGACAAGGTCCAGGAGAGGGCGTGGAGGATCATCACGGATGGACAACCGGAGCACCTACCGAGCCTGCAGACCCTCCAACACCGGCGAGACGTGGCCGGCCTCACCACTCTGTACAAAATACAGCAGGAGGGAGTGGAGCAACTGAGGACGCTGCGCCAGCCGGTGCGGGAAGTGACAGCCAACACCCGGTGAGCGGAGGCGGCTCCCACGGCTCTGGTAGTACAGCGATGCCGGACGACTCAGTACCAGAGGCAGTTTATAAACATCTACGTGCAGATATGGAACCGTCTCCTTGCGTCCGGTCAGCTGCCTCAGCAGTTCACACACCGGCAACAATATAAACTGTTTGTGAACCAGTGGCTGAACAATGTGTGAACAGGTTAGGCTTTCAGATAGGGAATTTTTTTTTTTTATTTTTTTTTTACGTCTTCGCCTATGGCGCCGGTAGGCCTTCGTAGTGGGGCCTGATGGTCGGCCCCAGCCCGTTGTGGCGCAGGCAAGTGTTTATAGTGGCGCCATCTTGCATTGGCTCATGCCTCCCCCTGGAACTCCTTCTTGATTCACTTGGAAGGTTTCCTCTAGAGTCCGGGTTGATGGGTGGTTTTCAGGACAGCATGTAGCAGTCACCGCTCAAATTCCGTGTTCCTTCCCCTCAGTGACAAGAAAATGGGGTGCTGCAAAGAGAGACTAAGATTCTCAGTGTTTTATGTAATGTCCATCGTCACTCTGTCTGCCAGTCTGTCTTGTCGCGTCTTCATCGTTAACTTTCCTTGTATTCGTTTACCTTTGACTGTCCGTCCACGTTCTCTTGTTGTCCACCGTTACACATTGTTCCACACATACACCAACACTTAAATGTTAACCTACACAAACAACATTCACACAAACGCATACACAAACAAACACCTATCCTATGTGTTGTCCTTGTCGTGATGAGCTGTGTAAGTTTTGTCTAATAAAGTAACCCTGGCGGATATAATTTTCTCTATCCGTGAACCGATTAGCACTTAGAACACTCGCTACCACCAACAATTGGTGACCCTGGAGTGTTGCTATGGTTCAAGGTGGCTTATAGCCGGTGCCGTTTTAAGGGCACTCTCTCCTAGAGTGGAGGACCTGGGCAGGGTAACTTGTCCATTCGTCCGCCCTCTCCTGGGGCAAAAATCCTCACCTCCATTCGGGGTTCGTGGGGCTGAGCACTCAGGTCGGGAGAAACATTACGCCATAGGCGTAGTTGCCACCTTCAGGGTTTTCCCCCGCCCTCCCCTAGGCGCCTTCTGCGCCTTCCCCAGGCACCCTCTGTGCGCCTCTTCCAGGCACCCTCTGTGCGCCTCCTCCAGGCATCTTCAGCGCCCTTCAGGCATCTTTTGTGCCCCATGGTGCTTCTCCCGGCGCTCACCCACCCACCCCCACCCCTCCTCCTTCCTGCCTTTCCGCTGGTCCGGCGACTGAGACACGCACACCGTGTGACACACTACACAGACTCAGTGAACACTCAAACACAGTGCGACACATTACTGAGACACACAGTGCCACACATTCAGTGTATACGCCGCCACACACCACACAGACTCAGAGAGACACGCAAACACAGTGTGACACCCCACTGGGATTACTAGCTGCCCTCTGGATTAACCACCGCCTCCTGGATCTACCACCGCCGTCTGGGATTATCCTACACTTGTGGATCCTTGTGTATAGTGCAGTGTGTCCAGCAACAGTTCAGTGCAGCACTTCCCCAGCAACAGTTAGTGTCACAGTGTTACCCACTAAGCGTACAGTGTTGTGTTACAGTGCCTTTTTGAACACTGGCTCACTCCCCGAGCCACAGAGGCCCCTGGCATGTGCCAGCGCCTACAGTACACGCAGTTCGTTTTACTCTCACGGACTGCCGCGGCTCCTGGCACATGCTAGCGCCCCTAACTTTTCAACTCGTTGTGGCCCCCGGCTCGCTGGCATCTAGCGCCTTCCCACGCAGTCGTTCGACGCACTCACGACTGCCGCGGCTCCTGGCATATGCTTGCTCCCCTCAATTCTCAACCGGCTGTGGTCCCTGGCACGCTGGCATCTAGCGCTTTACCACGCAGTCATTCGACGCCCTCACGGGCTGCCGAGGCCCCTGACACGTTGGCAGCTGGCGCCTTTAATACACGCAGTCGTTCTACTCTCACCGACTGCCGAGGCCCCTGACACGCTGTCAGCTAGCGCCTTCACACGCAGTACCCTCGATGCACTCTATGACTGCCGTGGCCCCCGGCGCGTTTACGCCAGTGCCTATTGCCCATCTCCACGCCGCTCGACTTCACCATACCTGACGACATGCAACTCTTCCTCTACTACGGCGGTGTCCTTCAGAGCACCACTCTTCTGCTCAGGACCCGTCTACGTGGTTCGCGATTCGGGAGTGCGGATTCAAGCCTTCCAGGATCTATTAAACAGCCAACCACTCAACTCACCGCAGCCCACCTCACGCAGCTCACCTCATGCAGCCCACCTCACGCTGCTCAACTCCTCGCTGCTCAACCCCTCGCTGCTCAACTCATCGCTGCTCAACACTTCAGCTCGACTCACCGTAGCTGTCTCCTACGCGCTACTCCAGCTCGACTCACCGTAGCTGTCTCCTACGCGCTACTCCAGCTCGACTCACCGTAGCTGTCTCCTACGCGCTACTCACTCCAGCTCGACTCACCGTAGCTGTTGTCACCGCATTACTCACTCCAGCTCGACTCACCGTAGCTGTTGTCACCGCATTACTCACTCCAGCTCGACTCACCGTAGCTGTTGTCACCGCATTACTCACTCCAGCTCGACTCACCGTAGCTGTTGTCACCGCATTACTCACTCCAGCTCGACTCACCGTAGCTGTTGTCACTGCATTACTCACTCCAGCTCGACTCACCGTAGCTGTTGTCACTGCACTACTCACTCCAGCTCGACTCACCGTAGCTGTTGTCACTGCACTACTCACTCCAGCTCGACTCACCGTAGCTGTTGTCACTGCACTAACTCCAGCTCGACTCACCGTAGCTGTTGTCACTGCATTACTCACTCCAGCTCGACTCACCGTAGCTGTTGTCACTGCACTACTCGCCCCAGCTCGACTCACCGTAGCTGAACTACTCAACGCAACTCTACTCAGCGCAACTTACCGCGCACCTCAACGCAACTACTCAGCGCAACTTACCGCGCATCTCGACACAACTCTACACAACGCTACTCATCGCAACGCATCACCGTCTGCCACAGCGCCCCAGCACCAGGGAAAATTTCGTTCCTCCTTCCTCGTCACTGGGGGGGAGTAATCTGTAGCAGTCACCGCTCAAATTCCGTGTTCCTTCCCCTCAGTGACAAGAAAATGGGGTGCTGCAAAGAGAGACTAAGATTCTCAGTGTTTTATGTAATGTCCATCGTCACTGTGTCTGCCAGTCTGTCTTGTCGCGTCTTCATCGTTAACTTTCCTTGTATTCGTTTACCTTTGACTGTCCGTCCACGTTCTCTTGTTGTCCACCGTTACACATTGTTCCACACATACACCAACACTTAAATGTTAACCTACACAAACAACATTCACACAAACGCATACACAAACAAACACCTATCCTATGTGTTGTCCTTGTCGTGATGAGCTGTGTAAGTTTTGTCTAATAAAGTAACCCTGGCGGATATAATTTTCTCTATCCGTGAACCGATTAGCACTTAGAACACTCGCTACCACCAACAAGCATATGGGTAGTCTTAGGCCACTCGGCAGTGACTGAAAAATCCCAGATGGTAACGTGGGGATTCGAACCAGCTTCGTCCATCACACGGTGAATGTGGAGCCCGCACGCTACCACTCAGCCACCACTTACTCAAGTAGGTGGTGGCGTAGTGTAGTGTTCCCTTTAGCCTAGAAACTAGTGCCGCAGTGTAATGTAATGTTATTGGTACTAGGCCATGATGTAACTAAGTGTCTGTATAAATAAATAAAAAAAAATGAGAGAGAGAGAGAGAGAGAGAGAGAGAGAGAGAGAGAGAGAGAGGATTTAACACCCGAACTAAATTGAATGGGAAATGGCAGCCAGTAAACGGAAATCATTGAGCTGCGAACATACACACACACACACACACACACACACACACACACACACACACAACGGTGAAGTGTGAACAGAAACGGAAATATATAGAACGTTATCAAAAGAGAGAGAGAGAGAGAGAGAGAGAGAGAGAATGTATGTATGTATGTATGTATGTATGTATGTATGTATGTATGTATGTATGTATGTATGTATGTATGTATGTATGTATGTATGTATGTATGTATGTATGTATGTATGTATGTATGTATGTATGTATGTGTGTGTGTGTGTGTGTGTGTGTGTGTGTGTGTGTGTGTGTGTGTGTGTGTGTGTGTGTCAGTTGGTTGCCACGGTAACTTCAATATTAAGCTTGCGTGGGTGTTTGGTGGAGGTGGTGATGGTTGTGGTGGTGGTGGTTGTGGTCGTGGTGGTGAAGGTGTTGTTGTTGTTGGTGGTGGTGACTGTGGTGATGGTGATGGTGATGAAGATGAAGGGGATGGGTAAGGGGAGGGAAGGGAACAGATGGGCTGAGGGGAATGGAAGTTGTGAGTGAGTGGGGGGGAGCGGCGGATGGGGATAGGATGGAAGGCACAGCGAGGCGTGTGGGGAAATGGTTTAAGGGAGGGAAGGAATGGGAAAATTAAGAAATGATACGCGTGGAAAAGAAAGGGAAGGGAAGGGGAAGGAAAAGGGGAACAAATACATTTGGGTGAGGAAAGGATATTAAAAAGAATAGAAGGGAAGGACGGGAAGGAAAGGGTTTGAAGTACACTAACTTATAGAGAAGAAAATATAAGGAAAAGAAAGAAAGAGAAGGGGTAGGAAGGGGGTTCAAATACATTTCCTTGTGGAATAGAAAGTAAAAAGAAGAGAAAGGTAGGAAAGAAAAGGGTAAGGAAAAGTTATTAACATTTGCTTACCTTGGGAAAGAAAGGAATAGAAGAGGTAGTAAAGGTTGAGGGAAAGAAAGAAGGAGAGAAGCGGAGAGAAAGGTGGGTCAAATACAGTTACTTTGAGAAAAGAAAATAGGAAGAAAAGAAGGAGAAAAGGGTAAGGAAAAGTAGCTAAAATTTACTCACTAGGGGAAAAGAAGGGAAAGGGAAGGAAAAGACAGGCGGTGATATGCAGTTTTTTGAGGAAAGGTAAGAGGAAAAGAAGAGAAAAGTAGGAGAGGTAAAGGCAATAAATATATTACTACACGGGAAAAGGAAGGGAAAGAGAAAGGAAAGACATCTGCTGATACGAAGTTGTTTGAGGAAAAGTAAGAAGAAAAGAAGAGTAGAGGAAGGAAATGGAAGGGAAAGGGAAGGAAAAGACACACGGTGATATGCAGTTGTTTGAGGAAAAGTAAGAAGAAAAGAAGAGTAGAGGAAGGAAAGGGAAGGGAAAGGGAAGGGAAAGACACACGGTGATACGAAGTTGTTTGAGGAAAAGTAAGAAGAAAAGAAGAGCAGAGGAATGAAATGGAAGGGAAAGACACACGGTGATATGCAGTTGTTTGAGGAAAAGTTAGAAGATAAGGAGTAGAGGAAGGAAAAGGAAGGGAAAGGGAAGGGAAATACAGATGGTGATACGAAGTTGTTTGAGGAAAAGTAAGAAGAAAAGAAGAGCAGAGGAAGGAAAGGGAAGGGAAAGGGAAGGGAAAGACACACGGTGATACGAAGTTGTTTGAGGAAAAGTAAGAAGAAAAGAAGAGCAGAGGAAGGAAATGGAAGGGAAAGGGAAGGGAAAGACACACGGTGATATGCAGTTGTTTGAGGAAAAGTTAGAAGATAAGGAGTTGAGGAAGGAAAAGGAAGGGAAAGGGAAGGGAAATACAGATGGTGATACGAAGTTGTTTGAGGAAAAGTAAGAAGAAAAAAAAGAGTAGAGGAAAGAAAAAGTGATGCATACACACACACACACACACACACACACACACACACACACACACACACACACACACACACACACACACACGGGAAAAGGAAGGGAAAGGGAAAAGAAAGACAGATGGTGATATGAAGTTTCTTGAGAAAAATTAAGAAAAAAAGAAGAGAAAAGTACTGAAGGGAAAAATGATACACCCCCACACACACGGGGAAAGGAAGGGAAAGAGAAGGGAAATAACAAGTGGAAGGCTAGGGAAGAAAAGGGAATGAGGAAGGGAAAGGAGGGCGGTTAGTACACAAAGTAACTGAGCATTTCCTGCACACACTAAAAATAAATATCTGTTATTTACCTCACTTTCTCCTTCATATATTTGTTCTGCAGTTGACATTCTCCTTTTTTTCATTTGGCATTCCTTTTAGCTCATCTGTAATTACGCTTTTACTTTTTTTTTTCTTCATTTCTCTTCATCTTAATCTTTTTTTTTTTTTCATTTTTCTGTTTATTGTTGATCTGTTTTACTTCCATCATTCGATCCACGCGCGTATTTTTTTCTTCCCTATTCACTCACACACACACACACACACACACACACACACACACACACACACACACACACACACCTTGTGTAGCCTGGAAGTGGCAGCAGAGAGAGCAGAGAGAGAGAGAGAGAGAGAGAGAGAGAGAGAGAGAGAGAGAGAGAGAGAGAGAGAGAGAGGTGTAGAGAGATGATGAGTGATGACCCCTCTCTCTCTCTCTCTCTCTCTCTCTTTCCGCTTCCCTTATTTTCTCCCTCCCTCCATTCCTTTCTCGTTTAATCCTCCCTCCCCTTGTTCTCTCTCTCTCTCTCTCTCTCGCTCGCTTTAATTGCTCACTCGCTCACTGGCTCAACAGTATTCTCTCTACTCTCACATTTTTCTCTTTTTTTTCAGTGTTCCTTTCGTTTATTTTCTGTTTTTTTCTGCCTTTCCACGTTTCTCTTACTGTCCTGTTTTTACTTTAACTCGTTATGCCTTATTTAATTTTCTAGTTTTTTTGCATTAGTTTTTCTTTTAACTTTACATCCTTTATTATTATTTTTTTTTCGATTCATGTGTGCGGTTTGTTTATGTAGCTCGGACAATTGTCATGTCTCCTCAGTGTATTCTTATATCCCTTTTTTTTCTCTTGATACTCCCACTGTTGGTGTTCTCAGACGCTTCTCTCTCTCTCTCTCTCTCTCTCTCTCTCTCTAAAAGGAGATGAATAGCGTCCTCATGAGTGTCTCTCTCTCTCTCTCTCTCTCTCTCTCTCTCTCTCTCTCTCTCTCTCTCTCTCTCTCTCTCTCTCTCTCTCTCTCTCTCTCTCTCTCTCTCTCTCTCTCTCTCTCTCTCTCTCTCTCTCTCTCTCTCTCTCTCTCTCTCTCTCTCTCTCTCACAGTTTATCCTTTGTTTCCCCACCACGGCAATTCGTTTCTAGGAGGAGGAGGAGGAGAAGGAGGAGGAGGAGGAGGAGGAGGAGGAGGGGTTCAAGCATGGAAATAAACTCGCTTCATTTTTTTCCCCGGACGAGGCAAAGCATTTTTTTCCTTTTTTTTCCAATTTGTCTTCATGTAACATTCCTTTTTTCCTGGTTGGTCTTCATATTGTTTTTTTTTTCCTTTTTTTACAGTTCGTTGTGAGGAGCGACTCGTGAATATTCTTTAACTTTTTTCTTTTTAGTCCTTAGCAATTTTTCTATTTTATATATATTTATTCTTCTATTTTTTTCCAATTGTCTTTATGTAGAATTTCTTTTTCGCGATTGATCTGCACGTTGTTTTTTCTTTCCCTCCCTTTTACAGTTCATTTATTGGTGTCCTTAGCAATTTTTTCCATTTTTCTATATATTTCTTTTTTTTTTTACTTCCCAATTTGTCTCCATAAACCTTTTTTTTTCTTGAATGATCATATTGTTTAGTTTTTCCCTCCCTTTTACAGTTCTTCTCTTGGTGTCCTTAGCGGTTATACCATTTTGGTAATTATTTCTTCTTTCATTTTTTTTCATTTTTTTTATTTATTTATTTTCGAGAGGGAGGATGGAAGGAATATATCTAGCCACATTTAGTTTCTCATTTTTTTCATATATTCTCGTTTTCCAATTTTCATTTTTTCAGATATCTCTTTTCAGCTTTCATATTTTTCATTCTCTCAGATTTCTCATTTTCATTTATTTCAGATCTTTCTTTCTTTATTTTTTCAAAGATTTTTCACTTTCATTTTTTTCAGATTTTCCATTTCCATTTTAGTCAAATTTTTCGTATTTTTGTATTTTTCTCATATTTTCACAGCTTCATTTTTTTTCATATTTTTCAGTTTCATTTTTTTCGGATTTTCCTTTATTTTCTTTTTTTTCAGATTCTCATTTTCATTTGTTTTCAGATATATCATTTTTTTTTCCTTTTTTCTCAGAATCCATTACAAGGATTTACAGTAACATTATTTTTTTAGCGATTGCATTTCAGATATTTCTTTTTTTTTTCCAACTCTGCAAAACATTTCGAGAGGGAATCCTTCCGTACATAAATCAATTAACTTTCCTTCTTTTTCTTTTCGAGCAAGGGCACACATTTTTATTTTTTTTATTGGTGAGTATATTTTTTTTCCTGCTACAGTGAGCTTAGAAAAATGAAGCATTCGTAGATACTTCAAAGTTATTTCATTAACAGTGCTGATATACTTACGCAGTTTCGTATTATTTTTTTTTTACATTTTTTCTTTCTTTTAAGGGGCTCTCACACATTCCCGGTCCCGGTCCCGAACGTCCCCGATGACTTCCGATAAGCCGGTCGCCGGTCGACCGGCTGTAAGATCGGGGGTCGTCGGCGGCAGACCCCGGTCGACCCTAAGGACCGTAGACGCAGCCGACCAACGCCGGTCAACTTTAAAATTTTCAAAGATATCGGCGATGCGCCCGGTCGAGCGGGGATATTTTTCGACACCGCCGGTCAACCGCCGACAACCCACGGCAGACCGGCGGTAGACCGGAGGTAGACCGCAAGTGAACACCTGTGTCTGACCTGGGGATTAACAAGGGAAGAAAGAGGAAAACGAGGAGGAACAAGTAGGAGCGAGGGATGAAGAGAGAGAGGGAGATGGGATAAAGGAGGAAGAGGAATGGGTGAAAGAGAGATATATATATATATATATATATATATATATATATATATATATATATATATATATATATATATATATATATATATATATATATATATATATATATATATATATATATATATATATATATATATATATATATATATATATATATATATATATATATATATATATATATATATATATATATATATATATATATATATATATATATATATATGGAGTAGGAACAGAGAGAGGGAGAGAGAAGAGAGAGAGGAGAGAGAGAGAGAGAGAGAGAGAGAGAGAGAGAGAGAGAGAGAGAGAGAGAGAGAGAGAGAGAGAGAGTGTTTTATGCACACGAATGAATTTAGGTTTGAAGCTGTTTATGAGGTAATTATAAATATATGTAAATGCAAAGAAAGTGTTCGCTCGTCGATGTGCCGCAGGTCAGCCGCCGGTAGGCCGGCGGTCTACCGCCGACTGACCTGCTGCAGTCGCCGGTCGTAGAAATCGATAATCGTATATGCTCGCCGTTCTACCGTAGGCAGACCGGCGGTAAGCCGCCAGTCCCGGGATTATTGTCTATTTTGTCGGCGGTCAGGCCCCGATCGGCCTATCGGGAGTCATCGGGGACGATCGGGACCGGAACCGGGATTGTGTGAGAGCCTTTTATTCAATGTTAAACGTTATTTATTCAGCACTTTAGTTTTTTCCTCCCTAACAATTTTATTTTCATTATTTTATCCTATATTTCTTTTTCCGTTTGCGTTTCTGTCTCTCAACATTTTTCTTTTTTTAGAATTGTTTTGTTTTTGTTTTTTTTCTCCATTTCTATTTTTTTTCTGAATACTTAGATTTTTTCATAATTTTTTTTTTTGAGGTCAGAGTCGTTGATTTTATATTTTTCCTTCTTTTTTTTGTTTATTATTTTTTACCAGAGTGCTTAAGTATTTATTTTATATTTTTCCTGAATTCCCTATATGTTTTTTTTTCTGAATCCCTATTTTTTTTCTTTTCCTATTTCTTTTTTTCAGAGTAGATGAGTTTATAACTTTTTCCTAAATTTCTTGTTATTAGTTTTTTTCAGTTTTGTTTTAAATTTTTCCCTGAATCTCTTGTTTTTTTAATCAGAATCATTATTTTTTTTTTTTCATTTCAGAGTCGTCGAGCTCGTATTTTTTCCGGTTTTTTCCGGATTCATTTAAGATTTCCTTTTTCCCGCAAATTTTTTTTCAGTCATTAACTGTTCATAATTTATTATTTTACTTCGTATTTCTTTTTTTTTCTCTCACTCCTTAATATGTACTTTTTTTTTTTGCTTAGTTTCTCATCATTATTTTTCGTCCTTAACAGTTCTTTTATTTTATTTAACTTCCTTTCCTTTATTGTTGCTTCCTGTCTCTTCCCTTCCCTTCACCTTCCCTTCCCTTCCTTTCCCTTCCCTTTTTTTTAATTAAACAGGGCTTACAGAAGATTGTGCTAAAGTTGATGGTTTTAAGCTTCATCTATCTATAGCTACATACAAGACATATTGAATTACTGCCTAGAAGTCCTAATCCAGCTGTTCACCTCCCGCTTGAAGTCTTGAAGTGACGCGCGATGGTGGAGGTCGGTGTGGCGAACAAGCTGGTTCCACAGGCGGCTGTAGCGGGGCTGGAAGGAGCGGAAGTGGTGTTCTGTCCAGGAGAAGGGTACAGCCACTTGTTCCTGTCTGTGGGGTGCTGCTCGGGTGGAGTGTATGGGGGTTGGGGGCGCGGGGAGTTTGAGAGCTGCCAGGTGGGGTGTGTTTAGGTTGTGTGCCTTGAACATTACACACGGGCCTGCCACATCCCTGCGCTCCTGGAGAGATTGCAGGGAGCCTCGCGCGTGCTGAGGACCTGTGCGCTGTATCAGACGCTGGGCTCTGGCCTGGACACGATCCAGCGTTGCAAGATAGGATGGAGGGCAGGAGGACCAGGCGAGGGGGGAGTACTCCATGAGGGGGGCTACTTTGTGCCTTGTAGAGCACCCTTTGGCTGGCGTCATAGATGGGAGAGATGCGCCGTACATAGCTAAGTTGCCATGCATTTTTTTTTTTTTTTTTTTATGTAGGTTGGGAGAGTCGGTCCGACGAAATCCTGGAGGAGATGAATGGAGAGTTGGAAGGGTAGCGTTTTCCCTCTCCCTGGCCCGGTTCCCCAGCGAGATATCTGGCCTATACCACATTGGCCATTGTGTGTTTTGTTTGGGTTTTGGGGAGGGCCAGCAGCCCTAGCAGCGAGTTATTCCAGGCGACAATTTTGTTTGCCAGTCCTGTTGTGCGCCAGTCCTCTGTCTGTCGCTCCTGTCGGTCGTGTGCAGTCGCAGGCAGTGCCTTGCCGGCAGTCTGAGAATGTCTGGGCACAAGGGAGCCCAACGAGAAATAAACATTCCACAGTACATTCTTTAAGGCTGCACTGGGCACGCTTGTGGCTATGGGTACTGGCTGTAGGGTACCTCCGAATGTTGTAACTGGCTGGCCTCCCCCTAGGCTCTTCAGCAGCCAGGGCACCTTGGCCTGCACTGGCCCCCTAGCAGCAGCTATGGCTATGTGGCGAACCGGCAAACCCTCTCCGCTCAGGTCCTGTCACCATGCAGCAGGTGTCAGGAGGTGTGTGAGGTGGAGGTTGATGAGGCGGAGCTGGAGCAGATAAGGCTGAACAGCAGGTCAGAGCTTGGAGTTGAGGAGATGGTGGACATCGAGGAAGGCCGTGAGTTTGGTTGTTATAAGGGACTCCAAGATTTTCCCAACAGTGGAGAGGAGGGATACTGGGCGGTAGTTCTTTGGGTCCTGTTTGCCTTTTTTCTTGTATATGGCCACCACTCTTGCTTTCTTCCAAAGTGTGGGCCACTTGGAGGTGGCCTTCCCTTTCCTTCGTTTTATTTGCATTTACTTCCCTTCCTCTAATTCCCTTTCTTTGCTGTTACTTTTTTTCCCTTCCCTTCCCTTCCCCTACATCTCATTCCAGTTCGTTTCATTCCATTCACTTTCCCTTTCCTTCCGTTCTTTCCCCTCTTCTTCCCTTCCCTTCCATTCCATTCCATTCCTCACCTTTCCCTTCCTTCTTCTTCGTTTGCATTCCATTCCTCGCCTTTCCCTTCCTTCTTCCTTTGCATTCCATTCCACTCCTCTCCCTTCCCTTCCTTTCCCTTCCCTTCTCTCTCCTTCCCTGTTCTTCCTTCCCTTTCTCTTCCCTTCCCTTCCCTTCTATTCCATTCCATTCATTGTCTTTCCCTCCTTACATTTTCCTTTGCATTCCATTCCACTCCCTTCCCTTCTCTTTTCCCTTCCCTTTTCTCTCATTTCCTTCCTCTTTTCATTCCCTTCCTCCACCAGTTTCGTTCTGAGGGGGGAGAAGGAATGAAAATAACCACATCATTCTAATACTTTTTTTTCGCGTCCACTGCAAAGCTTCACAATATTTTTCCCCTGATTCCTCTCATTTTTTTTCCTTTATCCTTCTCTGCAATAAGTTTCGAAAGAGAATGGCGTATAAAACTTGCTATTATTATTTTTCTCTCTCTCTCTCTCTCAGTCCTTAACAGTTTTTATTTCTACTGAATTTGTGCTTTTTTATATATGTATATTTTTTTTTCATTCCTTTCCTCCAGCAGTTACGCTCTGAGGGGGAAAGTGAAGAGGGATTGGTTCATCAGTCTAATACTTTTTTTGTGTGTCCGTTGCAAGGCTTCATAATTTGTTTTTCTTCAGTCCCTAGCACTTTTTATTTTCTAGTAAATTTCAGTTTGTTTTCTTTATATATTGTTCATAGCTTTCCTCCTTACGCTCTGGGGGGGGGTAGAGTGAAGAGGAATTACTATATCTCTCTCTTTTTTTTTTTCGTGTTCGCTGCAATGCTTCGGAATTTGTTTTCCTTCAGTCCCTAACACTTCTTTTATTTTCTAGTCAATTTATGTTTTTAAATGTTTCATCCCTTACCTCCAGCAGCTACGCTCTGAGGGGAGAGAGTGAAGAGGAATTTCTTTATCTTTATTTTTTTTTTTCGTGTTCACTGCAAAGCTTCACATTTTTTTCTTCCAGTCCTTAACAGTTCTTTTATTTTCTAGTTTATTTCTGTTTGTTTTCTTTATATATTTTTCATTCCTTTCCTCCAGCAGTTACGCTCTGAGGGAGGGGGGGAGGGGGGGGGGGGGTGAAGAAGAGTTACTACATCGTTCTAACACCTTTTTCGTGTCCGTTGCAAGAGAATATGGACACGCCTCTCCACTTGAAACTGACTCTTCTGACCTCTTGTTCTGGTTTCTTTTCTTGGAGCAGAGTCTACCGTCCTTTCTTCGCTTTCCTTCCCTTCCCTTCCTTTCCCTTCCCTTACTTTCCCTCTCCTTCCCTTTCCTTTCCTTTCCTTCCCTTTCCTTCCTTTTCCTTTCCTTCCTTTCCCTTTTTTTTTATTTAAACAGGGCTTACAGAAGATTGTGCTAAAGTTGAAAGTTTTAAGCTTCATCTATCTATAGCCACATACAAGACACATTGAATTACTGCCTAGAAGTCCTAATCCAGCTGTTCACCTCCCGCTTGAAGTCTTGAAGTGACGCGCGATGGTGGAGGTCGGTGTGGCGAACAAGCTGGTTCCACAGGCGGCTATAGCGGGGCTGGAAGGAGCGGAAGTGGTGTTCTGTCCTGGAGAAGGGTACAGCCACTTGTTCCTGTCTGTGGGGTGCTGCTCGGGTGGAGTGTATGGGGGTTGGGGGCGCGGGGAGCTTGAGAGCTACCAGGTGGGGTGTGTTTAGGTTGTGTGCCTTGAACATTACACACAGACCTGCCACATCCCTGCGCTCCTGTAGAGGTTGCAGGGAGCCACGCGCGTGCTGAGGACCTGTGCGCTGTATCAGACGCTGGGCTCTGGCCTGGACACGATCCAGCGTTGCAAGATAGGATGGAGGGCAGGAGGACCAGGCGAGGGGGAAGTACTCCATGAGGGGGCGTCCTTGTGCCTTGTACAGCACCTCAGTCCCTTTGGCGTCAAGTAGATGGGAGATGCGCCGTACACAGCTGAGTTTCCATGCTGCATTTTTTTGATATTTTTTTAGCATGGTTGGTGAAGGAGAGTCCCGTGTCGAACTCCACTCCGAGAATGGAGATGGAGTCTTGAAGGGGTAGCGTTTTCCCCTCCAGTTGTATCCCCGGCCCGGCTAGATTGTTGATATCTCGCCTGCGGGATATTACCATTGCTTGTGTTTTGTCAGGGGCCAGGGTGACTTGCCAGCAGCCGTTCCAGGCGATAATTTTGTCGAGTGCCATGTTGATGCGACACACTGTGCCTTGCCAGTCCTGTCTGTCGCTGGTGAAGGCAAGGGTGCAGTCGTCAGCGTACGCCTGGGCCTCAGGGAAGATCTGGAGAATGTCATTGAAATAAACATTCCACAGTAGAGGCCCTAGTACGCTGCCCTGGGGCACGCTTGCATTGATGGGGTACTGGCTTGAGGTGTGGCCGTTAATCACCACCTGTAACGCCCTGTCCTGGAGGTAGTCCCCAATGAGTTGCAGGAGGGCGCCTCGCACACCTAGGCTCTTCAGCTTGGCGATGAGGCCTTGGTGCCAAACCCTGTCGAAGGCTCCGGCTATGTCAAGAGCCACGACGAAGGTGTCGAGTCCCCTGTCCAGCGAGTGGTTCCATGAGGCAGAGTTAAGGAGCAGCAGGTCTGCAGCAGATCTTCCCTGCCGGAAACCGAATTGCTTGGAGTTGAGGAGATGGTGGGCATCGAGGAAGGCCGTGAGTTTGGTTGTTATAAGGGACTCCAAGATCTTCCCAACAATGGAGAGGAGGGATACTGGGCGGTTGTTCTTTGGGTCCTGTTTGCCTTTTTTCTTGTATATGGCCACCACTCTTGCTTTCTTCCAAAGTGTGGGCCACTTGGAGGTGGAAAGGATGTTATTGAAGATGGTGGTAAGTGGTAGGGCGAACTGGCCAGCGCATCTTTTTAGCAGGTGAGGGCCGATGTTGTCAGGCCCTAGGGCTTTCTTGGGGTCTATTTGCAGCAGCAGATTTTTTACCTCCTCTGTGGTGACAGTGAGACTCTCCAGAGAGGCCCTGGTGAGGGATGGCAGCTTCGAGGGGGCGCGGAGGGGATCAGGTACTGACATTTTGGAAGAGAAGTGGGCCGCCAGTAGCTCCGCCTTGTCTTTGTCGCGCATAGCCACTGACCCATCTGGCCTGACGAGGGGTGAGATGGCGTTGTCGGCTGAGAGGCCTTGTTGTTGTTTCACTCCACTCCACCACTCCTTTCTATCCACAGACTGACCGCTGAGCTTGGTCTTCATTACCTCCTTCCAGCGTTGTATAGCCTGTTTTTTGCACCCGGCTCATGTTCTTGCAGGCTTCCTTTCCTTTCCTTTCCTTTCCTATCCTTCCTTTTCTTTCCTTTCCTTTCCCTTCCCTTCCTTTCCTTTCCTTACCTTCACTTCCCTTTCCTTCCCTTTCTTTCCCTTCCCTTCCCTTTTCTTTCCTTTCCTTTCCTTTCCCTTCCCTTCCCTTCCCTTCCTTTCCCTTCCCTTCCCTTCCCTTCCCTTTCCTTTCCTTTCCTTTCCTTTCCTTTCCCTTCCCTTCCCTTCCTTTCCCTATCCTTCCCTTCCCTTTCCTTCCCTTCCCTTCCCTTCCCTCCCCTTCCCATCCCTTTTGTTTATTGCCCTTGAGCTTCCTCCCTTGCTATAAAAAAAAAAGTTCACAAGTTATTCCTTGATTCCTCCCATTTTTGTTCCTTTTTCTACCTTTGTAATGAATAAAATGAAGAGAATCGAGACTAAATTTTACCGCGTGTTCTTCCCATTTCTGTAACATTTTTGCCACCGACTTTTCGTTTTTATATTTTTTTTTATTCCCTTCAGATTCAAAAGGAAGTCCCTGAATATATAAATGAAATAATCTTGCTTACTTTTTTTTATATCGGGGCAGGAGGTAACATTTTTTTCTAGGTTCTTTGTCTCGTTATTTTTATTCCTCTACTGTTATATTTTCAAAGAGGCAATTCGTATAAAGTGTGTTCTTAATTCAATTTTAGAGACTTTCACAGTTTGGATATTTCTACACAATTTCCTCTTTTTTTCCCCGTTTCTAGTTTTTTTTTTATACTGTTCCGTTGTATTTATTCCTCCAGTGAACATTTTATAAAGGCAATTCGTAAAACGTGTGTTCTTCATTCATTTTTAGTCTTTCACAGTTTGAATATTTTTTGCCTCCATTTCTTATTTCTTTTTCTCCGTTTATTTTCCTAGTTTCACTTTATTTTGTTTCCTTGTTTTCATTCCTTTAGTGTACATTTTATGAAAGGCAATTCGTAAAATGTGTATTCTTAATTCATTTTTAGTCTCACAGTTTTGATATCTTTTCCCTCTATTTCCTCTTTTTTTCCCGTTTCTAGTTTCTTTTTTTCATTTTGTTTCGTTATTTTTATTCCTCTACTAAAGGCAATTCGTAAAAAGTGTGTTCTTAATTTATTTTTAGTCTCACAGTTTTGATATTTTTTCCCTCTCTTCCTTTCTTTTTCTAGTTTTTTTTTAATTATTCTTTGCTTTTATTTCTCTAATGTATATTTTCAAAGAGTCACTTCATAAAAAGTGTGTTCTTATTTCATTTTTAGTCTTCCACTTTTTCTATTTTTTTCCTTTTTCTTATTTTGTTTTCCCGTTTTTTCGTCTCGCATAAGCGAAGGAGAGAATATAGATAACAATATCTTTTTATTAATTCCATAACGAGGCTTTTATATTTTTTCCGTGAACTCTCTTTCAGCTATTTTTTTCCAACCCTGCCATTCGTGTCGGAGGTGAATCATTAAAAGTCTAAACATAATAACCCAGTAGATTATTTCATTCGAGCAAGTGCTAATTTTCTTCTCACCATTTGTGTATTGTTTTGTTTTCTCTTACCTCCAGGACGTTTCCAAAACCAAGTCGTAAATATACGTCATTAATATTCTTTTAAGTCCTTATGAACAGCTCTCACACGCTTTCCTCTTCTTCTCCTTTCCTTGTCTCATCTTTCTCCTGCAGTAAGCTTCAAGGAGGCGTGAATGTTTGAACCACACCAACCTTTTTATCAGACTCCACAACAGGTATTTACAATTTTTCACTATATTATTTTTCTCTTCCCTTCCTTTCTTCCACTCTTACCTACTTCACCCCCGATATCTCTCCTTTATTTCCTTCCTTCCCTTCTTTTCTTCTTTACTTTTTTTCGCTTTTCTCTTTTTATTATCAGAGGGTTAGACATGATAACAACCACCACCACCACCACCACCACCACCAACAACAACAACAACAACAACAACAACAACAATAATAATAATAATAATAATAATAATAATAATAATAATAATAATAATAATAATAGTAATAATAATAATAATAATAATAATAATAATAATAATAATAATAATAATAATAATAATAATAATAATAATAATAATAATAATAATAACAGCGGAAGGTGCAAGGTGAATACGAGTAACCGCCTCTAATTCCTCGTAGTTAATAACAAGCAAGGCTTTCCAATGGTTCCCTGATTGATATTTCTGTATCCTATTTTTATATTCCAACTTTGCAATACGTTTCGAGAGTGAAGGGTTGATATAAATAACTACATCACATTTATTATTCAGAGTCCACAACGAGACTTCAATTTTTGTCTGACCAATATTTCAATTTTCTTGTCTTCTTTATATTCTATCCCTGTCATATATTTCGAAAGGGAAGAGTTGATAGAAATAACTACATCACATCTATTTTTCGGAGTCCACAACGAAGCTTTCCATTTTTTCTCTGACTGATATTACACTTTTTCTCGTCTTCTTTATATTCTAACTCTTCAACACATTTCGAGAGGGAAGTGTCGATATAAAATAACTATATATAATAACTACATCATATATATTTAATAACTACATCACATTTATTTTTCAGAGTCCACAACGAGGCTCTCCAATTTCTTCTCTCTGACTAATATTTAACTACATCATATCAGTATATTTCGAGAGGGATGTGTCAATATAAAATAACTATATATAATAATTGCATCATATCTATTTAATAACTACATGATATCTATTTTTCGGAGTCCACAACGAGGTTTTCCAATTTTTCTGTGACTGATATTTCACTGTTCATGTCTGCTTTATATTCTAACTATTCAATGCATTTCGAGAGGGAAGTGTCAATATAAAATGCGTACATCTACTTTTGAGAGACTCCACACAACAAGGATTTTCAGTTTCTTCCTGTTTATATTCCTGTTTTCCCTCGATGTTTTGTTCCCCACCTGTACAATGCGTTTTTTTTTTTTTTTTTTTTTACAACAGAGGCAGCTCAAGGGCACACAAAAAAAGAAAACAATAATAAAAAAAAAAACGCTACTCGCTGCTCCTAAAAAAGAAACAAAAGAGGTGGCCGAAAGCAAGGTCAAATATGAGATAAGAGATGTCCTGATACCCTCCTCTTGAAAGAGTTCAAGTCGTAGGCAGGAGGAAATACAAATGAAGGAAGATTGTTCCAGAGTTTACCAGCGTGAGGGATGAAAGAGTGAAGATGCTGGTTAACTCTTGCATAAGGGGTTTGGACAGTATAGGGATGAACATGAGTAGAAAGTCAAGTGCAGCGGGGCCGCGGGAGGGGGGGAGGCATGCAGTTAGCAAGTTCAGAAGAGCAGTCAGCGTGGAAATATCGATAGAAGATAGAAAGAGAGGCAACATTGCGGCGGAATTTAAGAGGTAGAAGACTATCAGTATGAGGAGGAGAGTTGATGAGACGAAGAGCCTTAGCCTCCACTCTGTCCAGAAGAGCTGTGTGAGTGGAGCCCCCCCACACATGAGATGCATACTCCATACGAGGGCGGACAAGGCCCCTGTATATGGATTAGCGGGTACAGAATGAACTCACTGCCTCTTTGCGAATTGCCTCTTAAAATGCACAGTAGAGAAATAAAAACTCCGAAGCAGCACAATAAGAAACTAGAAAAAGAAATAGAGTGAAAAAATATTGAAACTGTGAAATACTCTAAAAATGAATGTAGAACAAACCTTTTACGAATTGCCTTTGAAATGTACTGTGAAGGGATAAAACAACGGAACATTACAAAAAATACACTAAAAAAGAAATGAAAGGGAGAGGAAATAAAGGGATGAAGTATAAATAACTGAAATATTAAAAATGAATGAAGAACAAACTTTATACGAATTGGCTCTTTGAAGTGAAGTGAAGAGGAATAAAAACGAGACAGTGAAAAAAGAAACTAGAAAATGTAACAGAAAAAAAAAACTGACACTCTAAAAATGAATTGAGAACAAACCTTTTACGAATTGCCTCTTTGATATGAAGAAATGAGGAATAAAACAACGGAACAGTACAAAAAGAAACTAGAAATGAGAGAAAGAGAAAATAGAGCAAAAAAAATATCGAAACTGTAAAATACTCTAAAAATTAATTAAGAAACAAACCTTTTACGAATTGCCTCTTTGAAATATGCAGTGGAGAAGTAAAAATAACGAAATAGTATAAAATATACTCACATCTTTCACGTCCTCACGAAGCTTTCCCTCCGCTGTGGTTGTGTCAAGGGGTCTGTTTACACGGGCGAACTGTTTTCTGGCTATTTCACGGCAAGAGACGACACACTGAAGGACCCTGTAAAGAAATGACCATGACCACAACCCACAGTATTCACCCGTGTTGGCGAGTGATTTTTTTTTTTTTTTCAGTAACAGGAGACTCAGGTGTTGTTGAGTATGAAAAATAAGAAGTATACAAAAATGGCTGCTCTACATTTTCCTCCTAATCGGTAAAACAATATATTACAAGCTCTTAGAAGTGTTACAGCGTGGCCACAGCATAGGCATTCATTCAGTTCACAAAATACAATATATTTGTCCCTTTTATGTAGTAAGAGAGGACGCGAGCAAGTAGATGTATGTATTTTATATCGACACTTCCCTCTCGAGACGTACTGAAGATTTAGAATACAAAAAAGACAGGAAAAGAGAAATATCAGTCAGACAGAAATAGGAATCTGAATGTGGACTCCGAAACACAAATATAATGTAGTTATTTATAATTTTTAAATTATCGACTCTTCCCTCTCGAGATGTATGGCAAGGTTAAAAGATGACAAGAAAAGTGAGATATCAGTCGGTGAAAAAATGGAATTTCTCGTTGTGGACTCCGAAAAATAGATATGATGTATACAAAGATGAAGGATACTCTAACGATTGGAGCAAGAAAGAGACCTGGGCAACGGGTAGGTCATGTCACACGTGGAACTGACGACAGACGGCGAGTAATGTCACGGCGTGGCAGCTTCATGGATTAGGGAACACACAAAGGTGGAGGATACTCAAATAATGATTGAAGCAAGAAACAGGCCTGGGCAACGGGCGGGTCTTATCACACGTGGAACTGACGACGAGCGGACGAGTGAAGTAGCGGCGTGGCAGCTCAGCCGTTGAAGTCAGGGCAGAGAGGACAAGGTGGAGAAGAGGAACTAAAGCATTTGTATGAGAAACATCTTGCATTTTTTTTTTTTTTACGTATTCGCCTATGGCACCGATAGGCTTTCTTGATGGGGCCTGATGGTCGATCCCAGCCCGTTGTGGCGCAGGCAAGTGTTTATAGTGGCGCCATCTTCCTTTGGTTCATGCTGTTCACGGAGGTCATCATTGATCCTAGAATCTAGTCTGGGTTGATAGGTGGTCTTCTTGACAGCATGTGGGTAGTCTTAGGCCACTCGGCGGTGACTGAAAAATCCCAGCTTGTGGTACAGGGCGGGGCGCGAACCCGCGTCGTTCTGGACGCGGCGCCGTCACGCTATCCACTCAGCCACCGCCCGTGGTCTAACACACACACACACACACACACACACACACACACACACACACAGAGGCAGATAGATAGATATAGACAGATAGTTTACGTTGATTATTGCGTTGTAGCAAGTAGGCAAGTGTTTGAACTCTTTTTTAAGTGACTGTCATAAAATACGGATATGTGGAAGATTTTTTTATTCCTTGCCTTTAAAAACTGTTCACGTGCATAACCTTCAATGGAAACGACCTCCTCTCTTATCTCCTTTTTTTCCCGAATTCTCTTGCTAATGCCTTTTAAAGCCTTCGTATTGAGTTATGATATATAAATCTGTAATATTTTTCTCATTTTTACTGTTATTATCGCATTCATCTTATCTCTCATTGAAGCATTCGTATAAATAATCTCTCTTACTCTTTTTTTCTCGCAGACTATCTCAGTATTTCATTTCAAATCGTTACAGTGACATGATGAATGCGGATCTAATATTTTTTTCCTCATTATTACCTTTGATCTGTGATTTATAAGCCCCCTCTTGTACGCTTCAGTAAAAATGACCTCTCGCTCCTGTTCCTCGATTTACTAATATTTCTTTACTGGAATCCTCATACTGGGTTATAAAGGCCATGGTAAAGGTATAGTTGTGGCACTCTGTAGCTGCGCGTGGCCTCGGTGCTCGTCTCCGTCTCGTTGGATATTTTTCTCACAGGAAGGAAGCTCGAGGGCAAAACATAAACAAAAACAAAAGATAAATAAAAGGTCAAAAGAGAGGTCAATTCCGGGTGGAGAGGTGTCTGGAAATTCGAACCTGGGCCCGCGGATCTACAGCTAGGCACTGGAACCACTCCACCACGGAAGCGCTCAGAAAACTGTTGATACGTAATGTTGTCCATTATTTTCAGTCATTAATTTCACATTGCCCGAACATTACATCTGCACATTTTTCAGTATAAATCATTAATCTCTTTTTTTTTTATGTTTATATTCGACTTCTCCTTCTCCGCCTTTAGGAGCGGCAGCGGCGGGAGTGCTTGTTCCCTGTCGCCGCCCCGCGTGCTGAACCCGCCGCTAAAATAAACCCCCCAAATACGTCCCCTTGCTTTGGCGTTATTGGCATCTTCGTGTATTTTAACCAGAGAGCGGATCGTGGCGAGGGAGCTGTGTGTGTGTGTGTGTGTGTGCAAGCTCGTGAGGAGGAAAGTATCGGCGACTTTTAGGCCCTCCGATGTGCCCCGTTTTTTTCCCGCTGGCAAGCGGCTCGCGGCGGCAGTTTACGACGTGTTTCCTTCCCTCCTTCAGTGCTTTGAGCCGCGCGGGAAGCAAACATCAAGATAAGGATCAGAATACTAGAGGCAAAAACGAGGATTCGAACAGCTGCATCTCTTGACTTATTTTTCTCCCCACCAGTTCTAGTTCTTGGGTTCGGTATGTGTGGAATGACACGCGAGACTGCTTTATTTTTGCAGCAAAGGAAGCAGCTCAAGGGAAAAATCATGTGAAAACAAAAAAGCCCGCGAGGCACTGCTTTTATAACAGAAAGTAATGGAGAGTGGCCAAGAGAGAGGTCAGGTGGAGTATCTCATCCTTTTCTCCATTAAAGTGAAGATGACAAGCCACCATAACTGAATGAGAGAGGACTCAGCTGCGTAGAATAGAGTTGAGAGAAGCAATGCGTTATATATGGATTGACACGCGAGACATTAGAACGGTGTGCATGTGACCTCAACTTATGCAAGGAGGAGAACACGCAGCTGTAACCATATGACAGACGATTCGCTACGTATAAAGACTAATATAGAGAAGCATTGCGTATTATATCGACTGACACGCAAGAGAATAGTACGGGGTTGGTGTGACCTCAACTTATACAAGGAAGAAAGCACGCAACCGTAACTACATGAAAGACGATCTGCCACTTATTAAGGCAAGTAAAGAGAAGCATTGCGTTGTATTATGGTTAACACGCGGGCCAATAGTAGGTGTGGGTGTGACTTTAAACTTATACACGGAGGAGAGCATATAACCACATAGCACATCACACCACAACTGCACGACACCACATAAAACAAAACACTTCACAGAACACCACAACATACCAACTCACACACCACACCACACACCACACCCCAACATACCGCACCACACCACACAACACACCACACCACACCACTGACCACACCATACCGCACCAAACCACACCACTCCACACCATACCACACCACTTCACATACCACACCACACCATATATACCTCATTTCTCTTCCCCTACCACTCAACCTAAATGTCTCCAGCACAATACACTCACACAATACTTTCCCTTTCCTCCTATGTAACGATGAAGGCGTAGGGTTCACGAACGCATGGCATCACTTCAACCAGCGCCCAGATTTGTTTTGGGAGGACGGACTCCACCTGAACGAGGATGGTTTGGCCCGGTTTGGAAGGCTCCTGAACGAGGCAGTTGAAAGCTTCTCGAAAAGCTATTAAAAAAACTGCAGGCGAGGGGAAGGCAAAGGCAATCCTTGATCAACCGAACCGTAGCGTCGATGCGGCTTGCAAGAAACTGTTAACCAACGACGCCTCCGACAAGCGAACTCATACAACACGACGCGGCCAAATCAGGAGTCACATTTCCATTTTGTACAAAAATGCACGCAGTCTATTACCGAAAAAGGACGATTTTTTTTTTTTTTTTACAACAAAGGAGACAGCTCAAGGGCACAAAAAAAGGAAACAATAATAAAAAAAAGCCCGCTACTCGCTGCTCCTAAAAAAAGAATCAAAAGAGGCGGCCGAAAGAAAGGTCAATTTCGGGAGAAGAGGTGTCCTGATACCCTTCTCTTGAAAGAGTTCAAGTCGATGGCAGGAGGAAATACAGATGAAGGAAGATTGTTCCAAATTTTACCACCGTGAGGGATGAAAGAGTGAAGATGCTGGTTAACTCTTGCATAAGGGGTTTGGACAGTATAGGGATGAGCATGAATAGAAAGTCGTGAGCAGCGGGGCCGCGGGAGGGGGGGAGGCATGCAGTTAGCAAGTTCAGAAGAGCAGTCAGCGTGGAAATATCGATAGAAGATAGAAAGAGAGGCAGCATTGCGACGGAATTTGAAAGGTAGAAGACTATCAGTAGGAGGAGGAGAACTGATGAGACGAAGAGCCTTAGACTCCACTCTGTCCAGATGAGCTGTGTGAGTGGAGCCTCCCCACACGTGAGATGCATACTCCATACGAGGGCGGACAAGGCCCCTGTATATGGATAGCAACTGCGCGGGGGAGAACTGGCGGAGACGATACAGAACGCCCAACCTCGAGGAAGCTGATTTTAACGAGAAAGGAGACGTGAAGTTTCCAGTTGAGATTTTGAGTTAAGGATAGACCGAGGATGTTTAGTATTGAAGATGGTGATAGCTGAGTGTTGTCGAAGAATAAGGGATAGGTGTTTGGAAGATTGTGTCGAGTTGATAGGTGAAAAAATTTAGTTTTTGAGGCAATGAAGAACACAAGGTTCCTTCTGCCCCAATCGGAAATGACAGCAAGGTCTTAGGTTAAGCGTTCTGCAGCCTCCAGTCTGGAGTCGTGTACTTCCTGTTGTGATGGTCTTCTATTGAAAGAAATTGAATAATGGAGAGTGGAGTCGTCGGCGTACGAGTGGACAGGACAGTTTGTTATGGAAAGATCATTGATGAATAACAGGAAGAGAGTGTGTGATAGGACAGAGCCCACTGGAACACCACTGTTGATAGGTTTAGGGGAAGAACAGTGACCGTCTACCACTGCAGAGATAGAACGGCCGGAAAGGAAACTGGAGATAAAGGAACAGAGAGAGGGATATAACCCAAAAGAGGGCAGTTTAGAAAGCACAGACTTGTGCCAGACTCTATCGAAGGCTTTCGATATGTCTAGCGCAACAGAGAAAGTTTCACCGAAACGGCTAAGAGAGGATGACCAAGAGTCAGTTAAGAGAGCAAGAAGATCGCCAGTAGAACGCCTCTTGCGGAACCCATACTGGCGATCAGATAAAAGGTTAGAAGTGGAAAGGTGCTTTTGAATCTTCTGGTTAAGGATTGATTCAAAAGCTTTAGATATACATGAAAGTAAAGCTATAGGGCGGTAGTTTGAGGGATTGGAACGGTCACCCTTCTTAGGCACAGGCTGTACAAAGGCATACTTCCAACAGGAAGGAAAGGTAGATGTTGATAGGCAGAGACGAAAGAGTTTGACCAGGCAGGGTGTCAGCACGGAAGCACAGTTTTTAAGGACAATAGGAGGCACTCCATCAGGTCCATAAGCCTTCTGAGAGTTGAGGCCAGAGAGGGCATAGAAAACATAATTTGGAAGAATCTTAATAACAGGCATGAAGGAGTCAGAGGGGGGATGAGTAGGAGGAATATGCCCAGAATCGTCTAGGGTGGAGTTCTTATAGAAAGTTTGAGCGAAGAGTTCAGCCTTAAAGACAGATGAGATGGTAGTGCTGCCGTCAGGGTTAAGGAGAGGAGGGAAAGAGGAAGAAGTGAAATTGGAGGAGATATTTTTGGCTAGATGCCAGAAGTCACGGGAAGAATTAGAAGAAGCAAGGTGTTGACATTTTCTATTGATAAAAGAAGTTTTGGTAAGTCGGAGAATAGATTTGGTACGATTCCGGGCTGAAATGTAAAGGTTATAGCTAGCGGGAGTTTGAAGGCTCTGGAACCTTTTGTGAGCTGCCTCTCTATCTTTAATAGCACGAGAACAAGCATGATTAAACCAAGGCTTTTTAGCATGAGGGGTAGATAAAGTACGTGGAATGTATGCCTCCATTCCAGAGATAATCACCTCTGAGATGCGCTGGGTACACACAGAGGGGTCACTCTCCTGGATGCAGTAATCATTCCACGGGAAATCGGAAAAGTACATCCTCAGGTCGTCCCACCGAACTGAAGCAAAATGCCAGAAGCATTGCCTCTTCTGTGGGTCCAGAGGATGTACAGGAGCGATAGGACAGGAAACAGAAATAAAGTTATGATTGGAGGAGCCCAACGGAGAGAACAGTTTAACAAGTAAGTAAGTAAGCAGAAGTATTAGAGGTAAGGAAGAGGTCTAGAATGTTGGGCCTGTCTCCAAGACGGGCGGGAATACGAGTAGGGTGCTGAAACAACTGCTCTAGGTAGTTGAGGAGAAGAAAGTTGTAGGCTTGTTTACCAGGCTGGTCAGCGAAAGAGGATGAAAGCCACTTTCACTGACCAGGCGTATATTGCAACTGAGAAACCAGATGTGGTAGCCATCACAGAGACTTGGGCCAACTCTGCACATCTAGTATCTGAACTGTCATTTCCCAGGTACGAAAGCTTCCCAAAAAATCGAATGCACAAGAAAGGAGGAGGAGTAATTTGCTACGTAAAAAGTACGCTCCCTGCCATAAAAATAGACAAACAGGACGCAGAGAAGTACGACTCCGTCTATGTGGAAATAACTGTGAATAATAAGAAATTAACACTTGCGACCGTATACAGGCCTCCAAAGCAACAGGCAACAGACGACACTGCCCTGTACGAAGAGCTTCACTCTTTAACACAAAGTAAAGAAGCAATAATAATTGGGGACTTTAATTGCCCTAACATTGACTGGGGACAATTGACTGGAGATCAAGAGGGCAACAGGCTTATAGAAATGGTGGAGGATTCGTTCCTCACTCAAGTTGTAACTCAACCAACAAGAGAAAATAATCTGCTGGATCTGATATTAGTAAGCGACCCCGACCTCATTCGCGACTGTGAAGTTGGTGAAAAAATTAACGGTTGCGATCACCACTTAATCCGTTTCAATGTCAACATAAGTCACAAACTCGTAGACAATCCGTCAGTGATACCAGACTACAAAAAAGCAAATTTCAACCTAGCCCGTGAGCTGCTTCCCTCTGCGACCTGGGACCAACTTCACATAACCGACAATACAATCAACAACGTATGGAACAACTTCAAAGATAAGCTTTTGGGAGTAGAAAAGGCTACAGTGCCTACGAAACCCAGGCGAGTAAATGGTGCCGTAGATCCACCGTGGATGACCAGAGAAATAAAAAGGGCGGTAAACTTAAAAAAAAGGAATTATAAACTAATGAAAGAGAATGACACGGCCGAAGCCCGTAAACAGTACCAAAACAGCCTCAGAGTTTGTCGCACCCTTATTCGGAGTAGTAAACGCAACTACGAAAAACAAATAGCGCGTGACATCAAGAAAAACTCAAAAAAAAAAATTTCACGTACATCAGATCGAAAAAGAAAGTAAAATCCAATATTAGTCCCCTGACAGACGAGACTGGATCTGTAACTCAGGACAGTAAACAGATGGCCAGAATCCTCAACAGTAATTTCGCATCCATATTCACAGTCGAGGACATCGAAACCATGCCCGAGAGCCCTGCCCCGCCGAGGGGAATCACGCCCCTGAAAATTGACTCAATATGTGACCAAGAAGTGAAAAAGTATTTGGATAAACTCGACACTAACAAATCAACAGGACCTGACGGTTTGTCCCCGCGGTTATTAAAAGAGCTTAAACAACAAATACTTCAGCCACTCACTAACATACTCAACCAGTCTGTTCAATTGAACAAGGTCCCGGAAGACTGGAAGATGGCGAACGTAACACCGATTCTCAAAAAAGGAGACACAAGCGTTGCATTAAACTACAGGCCCATAAGTTTGACATCAGTGGCAGGAAAAATACTCGAAAAGATTATTAGAGACAAACTTGTTAAGTTTCTAGAAGACAATAATGTAATCTCCGACACCCAGCATAGCTTCAGAAACAAGCGCTCCTGCCTAACGAATTTATTAGACTTCTTCCAAGGTATATATAAGAACTGGGATGCCTACATCCCCAGTGATGTTATATACCTGGACTCTCAGAAAGCCTTCGACAAGGTACTGCACGAGCGACTCCTTAAGAAACTGCACTCGGCGGGCATCGGAGCCAATCTGATCGCGTGGATAAGAGATTGGCTCACCGACAGAAAACAACGAGTACTACTCAACGGACAGCCTTCCGATTGGCTTCCAGTCACTAGAGGAGTTCCTCAAGGGTCAGTGCTGGGACCCATTATCTTCATCATATATATGAACGACCTCGAATCACGACTGAAATCCACAATATCGAAATTTGCTGATGACACCAAGGTGGGGGAAAGGCCCTCACAAAGATCGATTGCGAAATCATTCAGAAAGGCCTCAATCCCATTATCGAATGGTCGGAAAAATGGCAAATGTCCTTTGATGTTACCAAATGCAAAGTCATGCACATTGGGTCCAGAAATAGTAACCATACATACATCATGAATCGGAGACCTCTGC